>NC_061535.1:900000-1145000 GCF_022379125.1 Scophthalmus maximus
TATTTAAAAAATCACTTACTCTCAGTCGTACCTGCATCCCAAACTGAACTTGTGGAGGGGGAAAAATGTTCCCCTGCTGACCAAATGGCTGACGAGGGCCCATGAATGGTCTGGGCTGGTGAGGGGGGCCACCTTGTTGATTCAAGCCGATCATTCCTTGGTGACCTTGGTGGGGAGGGTGGTTGGGTCTTGGGGGATCTCTCAAAAACAGTCCAAGCGGGCCCTGGCTGGGTTGGTTGAAAGCTGGCCCTGGTGGACCAAAGCCCATGTGACCCTGTCCAGGCAGCTGCTGCTGGTGGTGGATGTTGTTACTGCTGTTCATCAGAGGGCTGGGGCCCTGGTGATCAAACATGTGCTGCCCGGGAAAACGTGTTGACTCTGTGCGCTCTGTGCCCACGCAAGGAAGACCAAACAACAACACCACAACAGAGATGTCAGTTTTTTGCGCTGTGAGACAATTTCAAAACATCAGTAACTCACTCCCCAGATGTAAGGTGGTATAGAAAGGGAAATGAAAACAGACAACTCTATCAAGGTGAAATGGTAAACAACCATGTTGGTTTGTATTTAATTCTGCATAAACACTGGATGAAAAATCTCAAATATATATGTTTAATGCATGTTTCAAGTTTCCAAGACTCATTCAGATGTATATATATACACATGCATTTAACATGAGTGCTGCTAATAGAGCAGCACCAGAGAGCTAGCAGCATACCCTGTAGGTATACCGCCAGGGCTGATGTCAAATTGGGTTAAACATTATGGTAAGAGAGCTTTGTAATGCTTGTCAAGGGTGGGTGTGAGACTCACCTGTCATAAAGAGGGGCTCTCTGTCCTGGGGGCCTTGAGGTGGCTGGTTCCTAAAGGGCTCCATGTGATGAGGGGGCCGCTGAGGCTGACCAAAATTACCAGGCATGTGCTGCTGGAAGTCTCCCGGTCCCTGGGAAAACACAAAACTCATGAATTATAGGCCTTACTGGGAACTCAATAATCGCAAACAAATTAAACTAATGAAGACTGGGAATTTGCTGTGGAGTACTGCATTGGGTAGGAAGCGCTTGTAATTGAAGGGCCAGGGTCATTAAAAAAAACACAGAATCGGGAGTTGTAAACATCAATATGTATGCCAATATTAAAAGAAACCCGTTAGCCTGAATTTGTGAGCAAACCTGAATTAATGTTTTACTTGAAACCCTTCTTCAAGCTTTTCTCTAACAAGGAAAGGGTATTGCATGAGGGGATAAGTGCCCTCATCTTTGTTTCAACTTTGTTTTCTGTTGGCATGTTCAACAGCTTCCACTGCATGCACATTATTCCCCATCTATCTCCCAAAGAAAAGCAGATAACAACCCTTTAATACCTCCTTGGAATTCAAATCCCCCTCATAACTGTCTCCTTTATTCTTTTAAATATCCATCTGTTGAAAAATTAACCTGCTATTCAACACGTGACACTTCCACAAATGGGCCGCTTGCCTCCTCCAAGTCTATTGTAAATTACTTAAGATGCTATCAAGGCTTAATCCATCTTTATTCCACTGCTGTGTGGCGGTATTTAGAGAGGAGAGGTGTTAGAAAGCTAGAATGTCCCAAAAACTTGCTTAACAGAAAGTTAATCAAAGGGGCTTACATAGACAGGGGATCACAATGGGGGCGCAATCATACTGCTCTAAAAGGTCAGACAGGCAGGTTTGCACAATGAGGACTCTGGTGTCCATATAATTCCTCTAAAATAACATGGCTCATCCTCTCACCATCTAATCCTTGATAAAAAGGCTGCAGGCTGATCAACATGTAACTGATGCAAGGAAATCTGTTAGCAGTGAGCGGATAACCATGACAGATATAATAGAGGGGCCAATGGCCACATAAAGAATGGGAAATGTAGCTTTGTTTTGGGGTTTCATTTTAACTTCTTACAAGACATATTTTCGGCACTTAAGCATATTCTTTGTTTTTACTATACAATAGTGCTCACAAGAGTCAAGGAGCTGTGACTGATACCAACTGCCACCAAGGAAGAATTTAATTATCAAAATGCTGAATTTCCAAAAAGGTAGTGTATATAAGAAATTACAGCCTGAACTGAGAATATTTTCAAATTGTGTAATTGGTAGTCTCTATTCCATGGTTAAACTGAATGTCATTATCCAAACGGATTAAATATTATAATAACTTTAATTGGCACTGATATTAATATTTAAAAACCAGACTCTACTCGCAAAAAATTTAATGCATTAATACCAGAGGCAATAACCCCCCCATTCGCCAGGTCTTTTAACAATTAAATTTGATGGGATGATAATGTATGATAATCATGAGTAAGTGGGTGCCCACTGGTAAATGGATTGTTGCCGCCTGGTATGTCTTCTGCATTTCAAATTGTGTCCTTGGCAACAGCAGCCTAAATGCAATTGACAGCTGGGGAATCCAACACTATGTTGCTCATCAGGCCAAACCCTTCCAACCCCACCTTCTACTGTCTGATAAGAGCCAAAACAGCCCCCCGCTACCACGCTATCAATATCTAGCACCATCATAGACCTCAGGGAAGAGGAATCGCCTTATACTGACACTGAAGGATGAAAAAGACAAAGATTGACTCCTATGTGAAAGCCTGGCACATTTTGCAAAAGGGCTGTAAATCCAAATGAATGCAATTGGATGCAGCTATTTTGCTATGGCTAATTTGAATAAATCCATACAAAATGTACTTTACAGGAAAATGTCAGTCAGTACCAGCACCACCTGATGCCTGGGAATCATTAACTTGAAGGACGGAGTAACTTCAGGCACTTTGGCTGACTCACTGGCGAGCCATTTCCCTCAATACAGTAATTACTTTAAAGGAATTTCTGTCATCTCTCGGATGGGTTCTTTGTGAGTGAAATAAAGGACCTTTTCTAACAGGAAATCACTGACTTAAGATCCCTTCTCTCTGACATGAAATTCAGTCTTCGGAATATATAGTGCAAAAAGGCAAGAGGCTCAGAGCCCAGCTCCATCAAACCACCGCGATGTTTCATTAATTCAAATACCATTCAAAAAGGGTCTCCATGCCTTCGGGACACAAACTTTTGGAAAGTGAATTTTAACTGGCAATATATCCTGGTTTCACAATTCCATTATGTGCCAAGCTGGCTAGTCTGAGCCCCAGCCCATCCATGAAGAGTTGCTAACTAAGTAAGCCACTGTAGCCTCGACCTCCAAAAGTCTACTTGCCTAAAGCCCCTATCACGCATTTCCAGTTGTGCAGCAAGACTCGTATCAGTGTTTACAGATTTGCTTTAACAGTATTTGGCCAGGGCAGGACAGTCTAATTGCCATAGTGATATTACCCTCACAAAAAAGGGATGCTAACCATGTGGAAAGGGAGAGAAAGTGAGGCAAAAGAGAGAGAGGGGAGCAGCTGCTACTCACAGGGAACCTCTGAGGACCTGCAGCAGATCTGGTCTGGCTCTGAGCAGGAGGCATCAAGGGCACTGCAATGAGAGAGAGAGAGAGGGGGTGGGGGGGGTGGGGGGGGGGGGGTGAAAATGAAGGGCAGTAGGTAGAGAGAGGGTAAAAGGAGAAAGGGAGGAGACCATTAGACATCTCCATGCTACATCGTAAATGTTGTCTCAGAGTTGCTTGTTGTGTCTTTACAGAGCTGGGAACAGAGCAGGGAGCTGACAGTAATAATAAATACATGAGAATTATTTGCCAAATTCAACAAATTAACATTAATAAAACATTTGACATTTGACACATCACAATTAAATATCTGCAGTTTTATATTGCCGGCATAGTGCTTTAAAATAAGGGTTCTTGTAATTGTATATCAGCATCCACCACCTGAAAACATTGAATTAAATAAATATGTAAACAAACAGACATATACACAAACACACACACATTTTAAACATAACCAGAGGTAATCTGTGATCTTCCCGAACACGTCTTACACTCAGGAGCAAAACCCAAACATGCGCAGTTTCGCACAATGAGACACACACACACACACACACACACACACACACACACACACACACACACACACACACACACACACACACACACACACACACACACACACACACACACACACACACACACACACACACACACACACACACACACACACACACACACACACACACACACACACACACACACACACAATTTGCTAACAAAATTTCAATCTTGGCCTGGACAGACAGGCCAGATAAACCCATCTCCAGGAACAAAATGGTTATGCCGCCAGTAGAAAGAAAAAACGAGGGTAAACCCATTACTGGCTGAGAGAGCTATTCACTTGTCATCAAGCAAACAACAAAATTACATTCTAATCCAAACACCTTTCGGGACAGTGTGAGGATAACTGCCAAAACATGCACCTCAACTGAGGATTTTGCTGATATACCAAGACTGCACAATTTTGGATAAAATTATAATTTGGATTGTCATACTCAGGATAGTGAATGAGATAATTAATCAAAACTCAGTTCAAAATAAAAAAAAGATTATTGCATTTTTGTCTCTCTTCATGCAGTCTGAGCATTTTTGAATGGTACAGGACTATCACATCAACTTCTCACAGACCGTCATCTCAATCATCTACTTAACTTTAATGCTGAAAACCAAATTAATAAACTTGAGACACTGTAGGGCTGCACAATGAATGTTTTTTTAAATGCAATTCACGCCCCTCTAAAGTCTGACTCTTCAAGTGCTCCCTTTTTCTCTCTGAGTCATTAAACGAAATGACATATCTGTGTCACAACATGTGTTGATCTACACAAGACAACGGGAAAGACTTGACAACAAATCCAACATGTGTGTCATGGTGAAATAAAATGCAAAATTAAGGAGATACGATTATGATATCCTGCTGTGGTGTGTAACTTATAAACAGTTTGTCACTCATGTTTTTCTGTTACCGGAATATTTGTTGGTGGCACCACCACATGTGTAGTCTGGAGGAGGAATAAATAAATGTTTCTGTTTGAAGCCTCTCAAAGTTGATTTAGACAGTTGGTTAGCTAAAAAGGATTTAGGTTTACAATGGACTTGATCTGTGATATAAGATCATTCAACAGAGTATATCATTTACAATTACATTGTAAGAATCAGGCATTCTGGCTGCGCAAAGTCACGCACATTTCAGTGATTATCATATTTTTTCCCTTATTCCGAAAGAAAATATGTAATGCAATCATAAGAGAGAAATCTCCATGCTCGAAAACAACATATGCCCAACATTTATCTACAATTGTGCAGCCCTAAGTCGCAGAACACTAAATTTTTGACTCTTTAATTGCATTCTATAAAAATGAGAACAAATATTTTAGTTATCAATTATTTTTAACATCATCAACCTTGAATATCATCTTTGAATCCAAAAAGGTCCATGCAGCAGATATGAGCCCTTTTCTCTCTCTCACACAAAATGGCTTTGTATTGTTCATCATGTGGTGTAAATTTAGTCTTGTTAAGACAAATAGTGGATTTACTTGAGGATTTGGTTTGTTCACCTTGCTAATGCAAAGGTAGCGGAAATTGTTGATTGAGATTGGGATTAAAAGATTAGTTTTAATATCAGAGTAATGTGGTAAATTCAGAAAAACTGATGTATAGTCATCGAAGTGAAATAAGAAAAGCATTTGAGTGATAGTTAATTAAGTTACCTTGTACAGAGGAGGATGTGGGCCCTCTGAAATGGGGATTAATGTGGATGTTTTTAGGTTGTGGAGGTTGCTGCGGGTGATGCTGGGGGAAGTTAGGTGGTGGGGAGTTCATCATACGTGGCGGCGGCTCCATTTGAGGCCGCATCGGTGGGGAGCGGTGATGAGCCATGTGTGGGGGGATGAGGGGCTGGAGGGGCTGCTGGGCCAGTGGGCGCCCATGCTCTTGGAAGAGAGGATGCCCTCTTGCACGCGAACTGTGGTGCTGCTGGGACTGCAGTTGCTGCTGATGAGGAGGAGGCATTCGGGAGGACTGCTGCTAATTGGAAGGAGATGGGGAAACAGAGAGGAGGGGAAAAACCCAAACAACCTGTAAAAACATATTTCTTTCTGGGAAGATATCATTGCTTTTGGAACCTATTATCATTAATAATATGACCTAAAATAATGAAGGAGAAGAATGTCATAAAGGATTCGCTTTGGTAAACTTTTTGTTTTTATGTACTTTCACATAATCTAGGTTTATTGAAATGAAAAATTTGATTCAGAGATCAAATAATAATAAAAAAATGTTTTTTAATGAAAGGTGGTATCAAAACTAGTCAGTCAACTATCAGCCATATCCATATCTGATAACGTTCCCCTGTGTTACTGAAGATCATCATTGCGTGTACTTTCTGTTGAAGTGACTTAGATGTTTAAAAGGTCTTGTATAAACTAATGAGCCTTGTAAATCAAAGGATTAAATGGATTAAGTGATATCAAATAATGGAAGCCAGCAAGAAACTAAATCCTTGGAAAAGAACAAATTAAATTTGTTTAATACTGCCTAAACGGACTACTGCCAGATGTTTTGCTATAATCCATATAACAACATTGATACAGGGAAGCAGAGTGTTCTGACTTTTTTCATGCATAAATGACCACTGCATCTGAGGTATTGGACAGTAACGAGATCAGCAGTGAACAGAATTAATTTAATGTAAGTGTGACATGGGTGCCTTTGTAAATCATCTTAACCGGTAAAACCCTTATGCTCGCTTTAGCTGTTCTTTCAGATGAACTTTACTCTGTTAAACAAAATAGATTATCCACTTCATTTTGTTCAGGTGGGTGAGTGTTAAGTAGTTTACCTGCATGCCCATGTTTCCCATTAAGGGAAGTCTATGGTCATTCATTCTTCCTCTGTGTCCTCTAAAATCTGCCATTCCAAAGCCAGGGAAGCCCCCTCTTCCTCTGCTTCCTCGCATTCCTCCTCCTCCTCCTCTTCCTCTGCCTCCATAACGGTTTTGTCTCTTCTGCCGTTCTTGTTCCTCAAACTCCTTCAGATCTTGCTTGGCTTTCTCTGACAGTTCTGAAGACGATGAACAGGAAAACAGAGAAGATTAACTGTCAGGTAAATCTTTACTTGGGTTAAAAAAAATTAATGCAAACCTATTATTTAAGATTAGTCAATATCAGAAAATATGCAAATATGTGAGGATTTATTATGTTTGTCGAAGAATCCCAGACAAATGATGCCAAGCAGGAAACATGACTACCTAGTGTTTCAGGGATATTCCTCCGATTACTGCCTGCGTCAGCCAACCGCACAACAGCGCCATCCTTTCTCTCAGATTTGAACCGTATGCGTCCAGACTCTTCATCTTCCTCATCCTCCTCATCTGATTCCTCCTTTGTTTCAACCTGAGGACATTTTCAGAGGTTTAAAACAAACATCTACCATTCAAACACAAACCTGTCACCACTTTTACTGTGAGCACATTTGTGTACAACTTCAGGTTAGAGGTGGCACAGTTCAGTTGCTTGTGTTGAACTTCATCATGGTATGAAGTGCATTGCAAAATCTCCTCTCCTGTACCGTTGTCTAAAGCCAAAACCATGGACCAATTAATCCATTACCTGAAAGTAAATGCCAAACAATCCAATGGTTTCATCTTCTAAAATGTGGTTTGATGATGACAAAATCTTGTCATCATCAAACCAAATATATTTGGTTTTCCACCGCGTGACAGATTTAAATTTCACATAAATTAAAAAATACCACCAAATTAGTAAGTAAACTTTGAATGCCCCATAGCACAGATGTATCTTCATACATTCAGCAATGATGTAGGGTAAAACAATTAATCAGTGGTTTACTGTCTGCACCACATATTCTTGGATTTAACAGCCAATTCTGAAAATAAAATCCCATTAATCTATGGCAAATAAAAGGTGTTGTGTTAATGGTCTTAGCATTACCTCCTCTTTATCAAAGACCTGAGAACCCACTGCAGTGTCTTCCTCCTCTTCCTGCTCCTCTTCTCCCCCCTCCTCCTCTGGGGCCGCCCCCTGTTGGACTCCATGTTCATCCAGAGGCTCATCATCATAGGAGGTTTGATATTCATTATCCTTTAAAAGATCACATGGATAATACGTATTGATTTTTCAAAGTAATAACAAGGCTCAGATAAGGATCAGCAATGGCCGACTGCATTTCAGTTCTTGCTGGAAAACAATATCTCAGTGTTTCGGTTGAAATTAAAAACATCCATTTCTGCCGAGCAATGCTGTTACAATGTGGGGCAAATATATACAAGCATACAGAAAACATTATGAGTTTAATCAAAATCAACCAGCACATGTTATGATATACATTAATTATGTGGAGAAAAATAGAAATGCAAGGACAAAAATTAAACCGAGCATAAAGGCAAACATTAAAATGTTATTGAGGGGATTTTGGGGAGGCATCGTGGCCCCCCCCAAACCAAATTACCATAACAGTGGGAGCAAGGCTTCATTACTATTCCTGACAGCATTTGAAATTCAATGAGATGTAAATGTTTGACACGATATACAGAAATGTGGGCACAGATAAAAACACTCCTCCCCGCTTCAATGATGGTGAAAATATCATTGACTTAACTCCTCGCAAATCACTTTGTTATTGGCTGCACTGGAAGTTCATGACTCCGTGGCAAAAACATGGCACAGATGCAAACATTCCAGGAAATGACAAACCATCTTTTTCCCACTACATAACAAGATTCTAGTTTGAGTCATGATACAATCACTTCATATGAACCCAAATGCACATCTCAGTCATTCCAGAAAACCAACAAACAACTGGCCACATAACTGGTGCAGCAGTAGCTAGTTAATCAAAAAACCAATCTGCTCAACACCCTCTGACAAAAATCCATTGCTAAATAAGGTCAGACTGTAGGTCACACAATGGTGTTTGGTGTTTCGCTCCATTAACCGGAAAAACAGCAGCACATATTAATGCAGAAAAGAAGAAAAAAAACCTCAGTAAACCTGATAGATGGACAGGCCGCCCCAGGGGAACACAACAGCTTAATCCTTTAAACTGTTCCACATAGTACTCATTGAATACCACGGTGAGCAAAATGTCAAGGCCAGGCAGTTTGTGACCTTGTAAACAGTTATTACACAAAACACAAATATGCATCCACACATGCAGACATTTTCCAAAATTCAAAATAGACACCCACTTGTGATTTGCACCCTCAGTAAGAAGGTCAACATCTTATCTTTGTTTGGAGAAAGGAGGTAGGCTAATATATCTCTGTCAAGTGCCAAACACCATCACACTTTGGTAAATGGACCATAACAGACATTTGCACATGTATCTCGCCTTATCTTGATCCTCTAAGTCTGTGCTAAGAGGGAAGGGAAACGAATAAAAGGGAAACTCGCATCAATCATTAGAAAACTGTATGAGGTGTCCCCAGGAAGGTCAATAATCTTTTCACCTGCATGAGACTTTATCAGATCCAGTCTAAAGCCCGAGATAAAAGCCCCCCACATTAACCTCCGCCGATTGGCAGCACATCTCCTTGACACAAAGCAGCTTCCTACTCCTCCAAAGATACAGGGCCCAAGGTCACAATGGCACAGGTATTTTGAGGCGACAGCAGAGAATTACTTCACACCAAACAAGCTGTCATCACAACACTATGTCAGCAAGATGGAGAAATTAACTGGCAGGAAGCGATAATGAATCTAACCCCCCCCCCCCCCCCCCCCCCCGCCCAAACCTACATCTCCTTCTCCTGAATAGATTTTCAGTCCTGATTGTCCCCTTACTGACACTGACATTATCTCTTGGATACGATAGAGCTGGACAGAGAAAGAAGTGGGAGGACGGGTGTGTTTGTGTGTGCATCCACAGGTTTACATGTGAGGAGGCAATTGTGAAAACTCACTTGAAATTCACCATCTAAGGGCTCATTGATTTGGATGTCTAGCACTTCATCCTGGTAGCCATCTTCCCCCTCAGCGAGCTCTCCAGTGTAATCCATCTGGTCTTCAGGCATCTCAGCGTTGTTGTCCTGGCTGTATTCCTCTGTGTACTCTTCTTGCTGGTACCCCTCCTCCTCTACATTCCCTTCTTCACAGCCCTCTGCACCCAGGTTCACAACGTCATCTGTGTATTCTGCTTCCTGCGAGTTGACCTGCTGGTTATAGGATGTGCCCAAGCTGTATGTGGCATTGAGGCTCACATCCTGACCACTAAACAGAACAAACAAAACATTATACTTTCTGGGAAAACAAATCTGGCTTATGATGGGAACATATGCAAAACGTGGAACTTTATTGTGTGAACTTTAACTGTATTAGCTTTACAACTGAAACACACACGGCGCTGATGGATTTATCTTACCTCATAATTACATCATCATCATCACTTTGAAGAAGGTCATCATTCAGCTCTTCATCTGACACTTCTGAGGGATTCTGGAAAAAATATATATATATATACTATATACACATCAACATTTCTTCTGCTCTTTTAAAATTGTATTCCACTCTTCTTCTGTGGGGTGTGTGTGTGTGTGTGTGTGTGTGCGTGTGTGTGTGCATGCGCACGTGTGTACGTATAAAGTGTGGGGGTAGGGCACCACTTCCAACCCCAAGTGATGCTTTATTCCCATGTGGTGAAGGCAATCTGGGCAGGTCAACACAGTTCTTTTTTGTCCACTATACTTCCTCCTGGTTCACATCAACAATTCCCCCTGTGGAGGAGCCACCTGCTAAAGGTCCACTCCTCACTTCTATTTTCTAAATGTTCTACAAACAATAACGCCCAATGATCTGGATGTTATTGTCCATTTCCTGCTTGTGAGCAGAAAATAGTTTGTTGGTGCCTCGCATTAAAATCAACAGAAAAAAACAAACAAAAAATGTGAGATTCAAAGAGATTTTGTTTGATCTTACCTTTTTACCTGAGAGCCAATCATCCTCCAACAAATCCTCTTCCAAATCACTTTTAAGGAGAAAAGAAAAGCAATAACTGGTTAGCAGAGTCAGTAACTGGACAGAGTGTTAGGTGTTCTTCCAAATGATTATATGTAGCATTATACAATATTGTTACTACGTTACTGCTGGATTACATTCGCAGGAGGTTATTTTCACCCCTGTCTGTTTGTTGTTGGTTTGTTTGTTTGTCAGCAGGTGGAAGGATGGAACATGGGCAAATAAAGAACCCAGTAATTTTTGGGGCGGATCCAGGATTTTTTTTCTTTCCACTTTGTTTAACATTGCAAGATAGAACATGTTAGTTGGTACTGACATTCATTTTTGCCCCTTTTTTATTGGACATTGCGTCTATCTTGATGAAAAAAAAAGTGGCATATTTGGGGGACTGATATCTATATATAAGTGTGTGCAATTTGGTGCAGCTTGATTGAATTTAAAGGGACTGTTTGGCCTTGGTGTAGGCATGCATTCCAGTTTCCAAATAATTTTTTTTTAAATATACCAAGATCATTAATTCTGATATCGATGCTGTTATTTTAAATCTGAGATTTACCTTCAGCTATGGGTGGACGGTGTAAACGATACGGTAAGTACACCGGCATACTTTTCCTACTATATGGATTTTGACGATACCATGCTGCCCTCACAGATCCAAAGTGGCAATGATGCAACTACACCAGTTGGAGGCAGTAATGCACTGAACCTTACAGAGTCTCCCATAAAGAAGAAGAAAAAGATCTGCCGCACCCCATTTCCCATACAGAGGCTCTACTTGAGCCAAGGAAGTTAAAATGACAAATTTTCTAAATTGTTACAATGTATAGGCCTGTCGCGATAATGACGTAATCGATTTATCGTACGACACATGAAAATGAACTTGATAATTTATATTGACCTCGATAATCGCCGTTTGTTGACAGCTAGCTAGCTGTTTCAATCCTCTCCTCTCCTCTGTGTCGCAGCTCACCAACTGTGTCAACACTTTAAGATAACATTTCTCTCAGCAGCCTTGCTTTCCTCTAAGTTCATTTTGCAAAAATATTCCTGCCGCTACTTCAGAATTGTATTGAATTGAGCTTGCACTTAGCATGCATACTGACGTCCGACTAACGTCGAGTGAAACATATGGAGTTATTTTACTATCTTTATTCAAGAGCGTGGTCTTTCGGTTTGAGCCCATCATTTACTGATTTCACGTCTGGATTTGTCATTCTTTCCTTCAAACTCTGACATCACACTCAAATAGCTCTTTCTTGTGCTCAAATAGTTTCTTCTTGCATTCACATTTATATTGGAGCAGGGAGTCTGTTAGCGAATGGCTGGCTAATATGGACCGTCAAAGTCAAGGACCTCGCGTAAGTTTTTATTTTAATGGTGCTATTACTGGACTGGATCTAGCTTTTTGTGATATTATTTTATTTTACCATTAATTGTACGCTGGCAGGGATGCCGTGAACCAACCACGTCAGAAGCACCCGCAAAGAGACAGCAATCATTTCCTTGGACTTGGAGGATTTTTGATAGGGTTGTCACACAAAGAAGCGCGCAGCAGAAATCCGCAAGCAGACCACGCTCTTGAATAAAGATAGTAAAATAATTCAAACAGAAACAAACAGTGAACGGTCAAACGTCAGACGACGAAAAGGAAAGTGCAGTAAATGCGGGTAGTTTATTAGCTGCAAGTCTGGTCGCACGTTGAATCTGGACAAACAGCTCTGTCTGAGTATGTTTTATATTTACCGCAGTGTCTCTCACAAGATGTCTTTCAAATATTAACTAAATTCTGCAACTATGATACCTCAAGACAGCCTTCAGCTAACCATTGACTGTCCCGGCATGTCGAGATAAGATGACCTCGCATAGCGAACGGACACTCATCTTCACTGTCTCTCTGAGAGGAGCGAAATTCCTCAACACTATATACTACAATTTTAAGGAAAAAGAACATACTGTGATATGCACCGTTACATCCTTTTTATTATGAAAATATACATTTTAGACAGTAACATCAACCTTATAGATAGAATACATTTCAACGCTGATGCCACTATCCAATGAAAACCAGGCATCTACAAATTTTGTTGCTTTTGTCATTCGTCATTTGAGGATTAAGTCTTCCTTTATGGGATGAGAGATTTCATTTAGAGATTAACACATTGTTCAACAAATTGCCTTATCTGAAAGAGCCATTTTTCTTAACTTAAGTTGTTTTGAAGATACACGTTTTTGTCTTACTACTGTAGCAGACAGTATTACATACAGTACAGTACCCTACCTGTAGACGTGAGAACATAATAAAATGGTTTACCTCTCTAGATCATCTTCACCTCTCCTCCTGCGTGACCGCTCAGCACCCGGTTTCTCATATTCATCAAAGTCATAATCTGCAACAGAAAGGAAATTTTGATTACATATTTGTTACAGATAGATGGGCTATGCTAGTAATATGCAACATCCTCACAAGCTGATATCATTGTACCCAAATACACAAACACCATATGGTACAACAATACACAGTAGAGACCACTAAACTAATAGAAAAAAATGTTTCAATTGTATTTCCCCGGTATTTAAAAGTTATCAAAAATATAATTTAAGATTGGCAAATGGACTTAATTATATAGCGCTTTTCTAGTCTTAGTAGTAGTATCTTGCCCAAGGACACATGCGGACTAGGGGAAGCTGGGATCGAACTGCCAACCTTTGGGTTAGTGGACGACTGACTCTACCTCCTGAGCCAAAGCCGTCCTGCATCATTGTCCTGCTTCATAGTTGTATACGTTTAAGTGTTTATAATGTTGCCTAGGGATGGGACGATACGGTTATCTTATGATTCGGTTCAATATACGATATAAGGTTTGTGATTCCATATCACCACGATTCAATATTAACAGTTCAGTGATGTATGAATCAGAACTGATATTTAATTTTCAGCCATTTCAAATACAAAATAAATTCTAAGCCTAAATTTAACTGGAAACACCGAATCCACTGCTTGAGGCCACAGACACAAACACTGCTATAAGAAGTTATCACATGTAGTGGCAGCTTTACTTCACATCCTTAGCATCACGCCTTTTTGTGTGTGTGTGTGGGGGGGGGGGGGCAGGACAGTTGAGTGTAAAAGGGACGAGAGAGTGTGGAAGACACACAGCAAAGGTCTGGTGTCAAACCCACGGCTATTGCAGGAGGACTCAAGCCTCCAGAGGAGGGGTGCCAGTGCTACTAAGTGAGCTAACCGATGCCCCAGCATTGCGCATAATTTTGTTGAGAAAAAAATCAAATAATCCACATTTTCTGGAGACAGCAGAGACCTTTGGGAAATAGCAATTTCATCTGCGGTTGAAAAGATGCGTTGCTAGGCACATGTGTTGCAGAGATCGAAAAGTATATATATTTAAAATTTCCTTAATGTTGACCAACTTGTATTCACGTGTTTCAAGTTACACCTGATTCTCAACAAGAATTTTGTATCACAGATTCAGCCATACACCGCTGTTGTTTAATCCTCAACTGCTAAATATCAACATCAAACCTCATGTCTCACATGCGCTCATTTTAACAGGTAACCTTGCCATTACATAACATTTGGCATAACTGCTCTTCCAAAGGAAGCACAGCTCCTGGGAAAAAATAACAGATCAGGCAAACAGTTTACAGTCAAACATCTTTGAGAAAGATACAGGAAGAGCAACCAGAACAGTTACACTATGGATATTGCCTAAAAAAGTAATTTATGTCAAACAAAATAAGTTTCTCTATATAATAAGTTGGAAATAATCAGAAACTGAAAATATTTGAATCCAGAATGCATCCAGTGATATCACAAAGTTGATGGTTGAGCACTGATTTTGTGTTTTAATTCCTCCGTTTAGTTCTTGAGTAGGACCCGACCAATTAATCAGTTGGCAAATTAAATCAGCTGATATGAGCCTTTCAAGGACATATAGCTATCAGCCTTTCTGTTGTCAATATGAAAACATTCATTTTATAGGGGAAAAACATACTTTTCTACACACATTTCACACCAAGTGCAAATATGCGCACCTACACACAAACCTCCACAATTATATCATTGCGGCATGCCGACCCAACAAATATCACTTTCACATGCCTCGTTCCAAAATACACTGATAATTCAGAATACGAAAGAGGAAAGCAACACACATGCTGTACAGCGGTGAAACAAAGCCACTGTAACAGTTTTAACAAGGAACAATCAGCTACACAGCATTCTTCTTCTCCTGTATGCTTGCTTTAGACTTGCACACAGTGCCTACTACAGTGTAAGGGAACAATGGCAACTCCTGCTCAGATGAGAACGTGGCTTGTGTGAGAATGTACCCAATTATTTTTGTGAGCAATGTGAACACACCCTCAAAGGAGGTGGCACCGGGTTTCAACAGGGTGAGAGCCTAAGCCAAGACAGTGTGACAGTGAGCCAGCATGTGTGAGAAAAACATGTTACTGGCTTTAATGACACTAAGGATTTGGCCAAGATTTAGTCAAAGATTTAGATTTAGTCAACAACATCCAGACATGAGCCAGTCTAGTATCCATTTTCACCATTGGAGATGGATGTATGGTTGGATGGAGTTTATTGATCCCAAACTGGGATCAAACTGCAGTGTTACAGCAGCAGGTATCAGGCACACAACACCATACAAATATAACAAATATAAGAAATAAAATGTATAAGAAAAGCAAAATTACACAATTATGTCAACAGAATGCATATTGTTACCAATAATGTGCATAACAAGATGGTAACAGGAAGGTGCAAGGTTGCCGGGAGTTGTGTTATACAGAGTCCAACTTGTACATAACAGGCTAATAAAGCTGCCACACAATTCATCATGCATAGTGCTGGACAATAAAACGACAACAAAAATCTATTGCGTGTGTGTGTGTGTGTGTGTGTGTGTGTGTGTGTGTGTAAATATGAAATCCCCCTCACCATGCTAACACAATGCATAAGAAGCATATATACTTCTGCATGGTGAGCAGGTATATAATTTGTTTTAACGTTCTGCCTAAGATTTGTAAAATGTTAAGCTGTTTTGTAGTGTTTGTCATTCTCTACCTATAAAGAAGAATTTAAAAACAAAAAATACACTAAGAAGCAAAAATGTGTTTTCAAACTCAAAAGAAATAACCTGAAATTGATAGTGATAATTATCGACATCGACTGATATGCACATTTTAAACTTGATTATATTTTTGACCATATAACAGCATTTGGCGAACATTACATGACAATGTCATATTTACCAAGTTATTGCAGTCAACATGTCAAAGTTCATTGTGTAAACTGAGGTGTATTTTAGGTGTTCCCAATCGTTTTGGAACAAGTTTGTGGTAACAAACAACACTAATTATAAAACACAATGGAACAAAAAACACTGATAGATACACTGGTCATATACTTACGGTGGCCCTGAGACCTCACAGCTTAACACAACTTAAGAAAACACATGCAAATAGACAAAACACAAGCACATTA
Organism: Scophthalmus maximus; assembly: GCF_022379125.1. Lineage (NCBI taxonomy): Eukaryota > Metazoa > Chordata > Actinopteri > Pleuronectiformes > Scophthalmidae > Scophthalmus > Scophthalmus maximus. The sequence goes on from NC_061535.1 coordinate 916,437, forward strand.
AGAAAACTTCTTCATCAATTTGACAACACATGCGCAGCATTTAGAAAACGCGCTGCAAAGACCACAACACAACACATTAAGAAAAAGCGCTGCAAAGACCACAACACATTAAGAAAACGCGCTGCAAAGACTGCAACACAAAAACAATTAAGAAAAGGCGCTGCCAATAGACCGCAACACAACACATTAAGAAAAAGTGCTGCAAATAGGCCGCAACACAACGGAAGTGTTTCCAGAGGACACTTTTTTTTCTTTCTTTTTTTGTTTCCAGAGGACACTTAAAAGTGATGCACACATCTGGACACGCTTGTTGTTGACGCGGATTTTGACTCACAGCGCTATTAAGGTTCTCTTTCCCTTCGGTGGTGTTGGAAAATGACATAAAAGTGTTTTTGATTTATTTTAACATTGTGATCGCATGATTCAGATATTAGCCTATTGCAGATATTTGCTGTTAAACTAGCGTTAGCCTTTTGCTTGTAATTAGCCTGCCAATTCAAATAACCTGATGAAATAAATACACGGTTAATTCATTGTGAAAACATAGACTGTATATAGTGTGAAGCACGCAATGTTAGCTGGCAACAGTTACTTACTACAGTTACTCAGAACGGTCATCAAGTAACGTTCAAGGACGAAAACAAATTCCAAAGATTTTCCAACACCACTGACGGAAAGAGAACCTTAATAGCGCTGTGAGTCAAAATCCGCGTCAACAACAAGAGTGTCCAGACGTGTGCATAACTTAAGTGTCCTCTGGAAACAAAAACAAAAAAAGTGTCCTCTGGAAACACTTCCGTTGTGTTGCGGTCTATTTGCAGCACTTTTTCTTAATGTGTTGTCGTCTATTTACAGCACTTTTTCTTAATGTGTTGTGTTGTGGTCCTTGCAGCGCGTTTTCTAAATGCTGAGCATGTGTTGTCAAATTGATGAAGATGTTTTCTAATTTGCTTGTGTTTTGTCTATTTGCATGTGTTTTCTTAAGTTGCAGTGCTGTGAGTTCTCAGGGCCACCGTATATACTGGCGCTGTGCACACATGTAGCCAGGCAACCTCGGCAACGAGGCCAGAAAATAAAAACACTGGCCACATAGCTTAAGTCTATAACAAAAACACCACCTGTAGTCAAAGAAATAAGTGTTCTTTTAAAACGACAGCCTGTAGTGGCGAAAGGTTAGCTAGCTAACTGGCATTATTGAGCCATAATTCGTTGCAGTCAACAGTCAACACATTAAGAGCACCTTTCTGTAGTATGTAAGCTGACTAGCTTGCTCTTGTGCTAAAAATATTTGCAAACACAGCTTCTTACAACCAAAAGCCGTAAATTTGAGATGAAAAAATTAAAATCTAACGTTAACATTGGCCCGCAAAATGGCCACGAATTCATTTGCTAAGACGTCGTCGACTGATATTAGACAATTTAAGTTCTAATAAATTTCGCTTCTCATGCTAAGCTGTTAATCCCTTAGCTGCCAGGCTAAGGCTGCCGTTCGTTGAAACTTGTTTCTGTATACCATTAAGACAGTGAATCATTGGTGGATACTGATGCGTGTTCAGTTTAAAGCTAATTAGCTAAAGATAGCCGTGGTCCGACTTGAGGCCTACAGTAGCGGCAGGCAGTGTTTTCATCTGCAGTTAGCACTAGCTAACCATGTTTAACATGGCTAACGTGACTGGTTAGCCAACTTATCTAGCTACATAGTTATTCGGGTATCAAAGGCCCACTGCTTGGTCAAGATTAGGCTAAATCGCTAACCATAACTGGGATCCAACTTGTGGCCTACAGTCACAAAAGTCAATTTTATGGCCAATCTACCTAGCCACATTAGCTAAGTCAGCGTGCTACATAGCCAAATTAGCATTATCGACAAAAGCCGATGACAGTACTCACCCTGAGCGTTGGTTGACATGGTGCGCTGCACGTCCCGCTTAGTCGGATTACAAAAGTTGGGATTGCATTTAACCTTTAGTATTTCACCCGTCGGCCAATACGAACCGTGATCCGAGCAACCAAACAGCGTCTATGCGACGGTAATTCCCATCCACGATCGGAGCACAGACATGGAAGAGCTGTGGTTGCTGTGATGATGCATTGTGGGTGGAAGACGACACCCCCGCCTCCTCCTTCTCCTCATCCACCACATCGACCACAAGATATATCGATATATCTGTATATCTGTATATCTGTATATCTAAACAGTATATATGTATATTTATTTTTTTCTGAATATATGCCTTACGCTCAAGTTTGGCATGGCCTTTGTTATAATAGTGGGTACAGTTAGTAGCTTCATATAAAATAATACAAACAATCAACAATTATAAAAAATCATGAATAAAAACAACACGTCTAGATTAAACACTGATTCACATATAGTATATGATGGTTATATTAAGATATGACTTATGTACTTCACACAAGTCAGCATTTTTATTGTACATGGACACATTATAGCTAGTTGTGCTTTATTTTGACTCTGCAGTTTTAGATTGGGATCATCATCATGTGGTGAGCATTCCTACATGAGACATACTGTAGATTGGTAATTGTATTAATCAAACCCTGAAAATTGGTCAAAGTTTAAAAGTATGACCATTCTTGTGTTCCATTGTAAGCGATAAAGCAAATATGCCACGTGTTAAAATGCTTGCCCTTTTCAAATCTTGGTCACTTTGGCTGAAGTTCAAAATGCTCCTTAATCTTTATTCAAGTCAACTCCTTTGATTTTTTTTTTCTTGCCTGTAAGGTCAAAGCCTTTTAAAAAAAATAAATCTCTGACCCAATTTTTTTCCCTCTTTCCATGCATAGGTCTGGGAGTCAAAGTTGTTGTCTGACTCTACAGCTTGACTACAGCAGAATTTCTAACCCTCCAAATTCCTCCTGGGCTGACAAATGTCAACAAAGACCCAGAGAAACACCAAAGAGAGGTGAGCAGTGAACTGAAGCCTCATTGTATTGGCTCATTATGGTGTCCCGCAGTGAGGAAGGACCTATTTTGTAGCACCACAAGGTCAATATCTGAAAGCCAGGGCGATGGAGGGGATCAGCCGTGAGATTTTTAATTTGAGAAAGCTTAAAGGGACTTTGCTGATGAAAGACAGTCTGTGAATTATAATAGAGTGTGGGGATTGTACAGACAAGGTGTCGAGTTGGCAAATGTTTTTCTCTTTTAAAGCTAAATGAAGTCCAATTTATCCACAGTATTGAAAGCTCCCAGACTTCTTTCCTAATGACATGTGCAGTTACTGCTGTATTCAAGTTTACAAAAGTGTACAAGTTTAAACAAAAATGAAAAATGACAAGGGCTGAGTGCTGGTACTCCTTTATAACATGTTTTCCAAACCTTTTAAAATAGGTTTAGAAATCAAATGTTGTACGTACGTGCACAAGCTCATGTATCAATTTTTCTACTTGTGTTGAAATGGGGTTCAAGTTCAGTTCATCTTAATATGTATTCTACAATATACTAAATAATCACTCCAAACAGCTGTTTCCAAAGCTGGATGAAATATTTCTGTGCTCCCTGGATCTACTTTCCCAGGAATTTTGATTTTACTTCCAAATAGATGTGAAAAGGGGAGCTGTCACACTCTATTATGGTGACCTCAATGATTCTGTGCCCTACCCAAATCCAGCGGTTTTCCATAACAATGCAAATTAAAGGGTGCAAAGCTGAAGGAGACAAGACTTGTTATTTGCCATCCAAAGGACAGAGGTTCTTTACAACAAACTTGTCTGTACGCCTTGAATGCCAACTTGGAAGTTGTTTTGTGCAAGACAATACATTTTTGCTGTCAATTCAGAAGGCTCGGCAACTGTCTTGAGAAAGTGATACTGAAGCTATGGAGTATAGGAGTATATAAGCCTGCAATAAATTATTTTGTAAAGATTCAAGAAATGTACAATTTTTAAAGATCATTATGGACTGTGTATCGCTGCAGACTAACTCTGAGATTTTCTGAGACTGATTTGTGTCAAATTTTGAGCATTTTTCTCAATGAAAGCATGTGAAAGGAATGTATTACCATCCAGCCATACCCAAGACCCATTAGCTTAATACACTCCAACAGGAAGATTTGCTTTTGGCAGATTTGTAAGTGTCTGGTTCAATTCCACATTGGTTTGAATCCCATATCTTTTCAGGGATTTGGGCTTCCTTTTTTGAATCTTTCATGCAGGGGATCCAGTTATTCCATTTTTGTATATCTAATAAACTAGACATACACTTTCATTTTTACTATATTTCATTTTTACACTATTGAGCAAGCATCAGTGAAATTCATGGCACTATTGCAGGAATTGCAGTCATACGATAAATGTAAAAAAAAATATTTTAAAAATTGAGACAATGGATGCAGCTGATACAGTATCAGCAGAACATTCACGTGGTAATCCCAGATTTAAAACAAAATATCATCAGTTGCTATGCCGCAGGAATATCTGTCTGATCACTTTATAATCTGAAGTCATATTTGTAGTCATATTGTACTGTCTATATTTTAAAGCAAATTTAGTGAATTTCTTCTAGGCCATATATTGTAAATTTAAAAATGCATGTATACGCCTGTGGTAATTATGTATGATATCCTTTCCCTGTAATATGCGTCTCTGCCACTTCACCAGACGGAATAGGCTGCAGTCAGTGACCCACATCTCAGTGCAATGAACTGCTTAACTCAGACTGTTGTTTTATTCAGTGCACTGTCAACAGACGGCGGAGGAGGAGGACGGGCGGGGATTCGTACTCATCGGCCGCAGCGATTGGGCGCGAGACTGGCCTCCTCTTCGCCATTGGCTGCTCGCGGTGTCTCTCCGCATCTGTTGTCGCCGCTTCCCGCGCCATTCAGCGTGCACGCGCCAGGCAAGGCAGGCATGTATCCGCCTGGAGACTGTCTGGAGTCTGTCTGAAATTGATAAATTTGAAGATGGGAGTTTTTTAGCATGTCTCTGCTGGTTCGCGAGAAAGCTGCCCGCTGAAAATGGGAATTCTTGCTCTCCTCCCCAGACGCCTTCGCGCACGAGTCGCCACGCTCAGCCAGAAATATATATATTTATATATTTTTCTCAGATAAATGCTGTGAAAGTTTTTTTTCTCCTGCAGTCTATCAGCAAACAGCTCTTTATGCACAGGCAGGTAAGGCAGACGCCAGATTGCAAGTTGTCTTACGTTGGAGCATTACACTATACCGCCAAAAAAAGCTGTTTATTTGTGATTGTTAGCTGTAAGAATTATTGGTGGGAAAAAAAACGGTTTCCTAGCTGTTAAATTGAATTTGCCCGTTTTACCGTAATGAACTGCAAGAAGCCCGATACTAATGTGTCGTACAATAATGCTTTTAATATGTATATTTCAAATTGGTGATGAATTCCACACAGTAGCTGTCGTCAGTACTTGACCTCATTCACACCACTTCAGGATGATGCGCAGGTGACGCACCTTTGCTGACGTGAGGTTCTTGGACGCACTTGTTACCCAGCTGACACCTGAGGGGGGAGGGGGGTGGGGGACTGTCCTCTGTGTGTGGACTTTTTAACGCCCCCCCTTTTGACGTAAACAGTTGTTATTATCAATATCAATATTGATAATAAAAATAATAATGTAATATATTTTTAATACACACGTCCAGTTTACGACAGCCACATGGTCCTGAATTGAGGTAATCTGAAATTCTGTCTGAAACGTTTGGTTTTTCCTGTCCTTGTTAATCTCTGCAGGGGACCAGACCCTCAGCCCCAGGAGTTCAAGAAGAGTCCACCATCCAGAAGGCAGCAAGCACCAGTACAAAAAAGGTTGGTTGCTGTACACACAACAGGCCTTTTTCCCCCCCACAGCAGACATTTTGCCATGACCCAGTAGGAAAAGCGCAGTTGTAGATTTATGAAATGAAGGATGGCTTAATTCCATTTAGCCGCTTCGGTTACAGGGTCCTGGTATTTTTTTGCATTCTGGGTCACTGTCACAAGGTCGTGCCTTATTGCATCACTTGAACTCACCATGGCCCTGCTTAATGTTATCAGTAACACCTGTGCTTTAACATGGCATGTTAAAATGTCTCCTGGGAGAAAGGCCTATGTAGGTTGAGACAGAAATAAGCATGTCCACGTTTAGGGGTTCAAGTGTTGTAAGGTAATTCTGTATATACTTGACAGGCTTCATCAAACCCCTGCATTTATATATTTGTCATGATAAATCTCCTATTGCATTCTTAAAAACCTTTGTAACTACCCTAAACCTCCAACAAGTAGCTTCAGAGTACAATAAAACATTTTTCAGACACCGTTTTACATCTTCACATAAAGTAGTCTTCTTTCTTTCACACTATATTGAACCTATAACTGTAACACAAATATATATGTAATTTTCTGGCTGCATCATCACTTGTTAAATGAGTGGTTTTCAGAATTTTTCTGATGTTTAGCCTGGCATATATGAGATATATTAAAATCTGCACTGTTGTTTTCGTATGAACAATGCTTTCTCATGTGTTTTCGAAGAATTTAATTATTTCCTACCCAAACCCAAAAATAAAGAGCTTTTGCTTCTCATTGGGCTGCTGCCTCTGACTTGTCTAGACGCTTTTGCTCTGTCACCGCAGTTGTCTGCAGACAGTGCAGTAATATGGCTTGGGGGAGCCTTTTCCCCCCTCCCAGTGTCTGCTTTTTTGGGGCAAGATGGCTGCCATAGCATTGTTGTTACCCATGACGTATATGAGATGGGAAAAAAAATGAATAAACGAATGTGAACTCTCTTACCTATATATTTTGTGTTTTATCAACCCAATGATTATTTATTCACCAGTCTCAATCTTTAGGTCAACGCAGCCCAGTAACGTAGGACTTCCAGTTTTTTCATACTGGAAGTGTTTTCCTGGAAAGTTTGTCTCTCGTTGTCTTTGTATCTGTTATTGGGGCTGCTTGGTAGCCATTTTGTCTGATTCATTGGTGCCAAATGCTTGTAGCGTATCCCCCCAAAAATTGTTGTGAACATTCATAATCTTTCTGCAATTTATGAAAATGGATTCTGGTTCATGTTGTTATAATTGTATGTACTTCTCCTTTTACAGAGTATCTTTGGAAAGCCACATTCTTATGAAGATTCCACTGTATCTGTGGAATATACTGACAAAATCAACTACTCGTTTACAATAGCTTTCGCTTCGATAATCACAGTATCTGAAAAACAGTCTGAAAGAAATACCTGTAACTTGGCGTTTATTTGCATGTGCACATTGTGAGGGCAACATATCATTTTTATTGCAGTGTGAACTGTGAATTAATAGTTGCGTTTGAATCAATTCACTGCTGTATTAGCAGCCAGTGAAACGTATCTCACGGACATCATTATCATCAAGTGGTATGCAAGATGATACAAGATAAGATCTCAAATTTTCTCAGGTGTAATATTAACAGGAACCCGACCATTTGGAAAATTAAATAATCGCATACAGTGAAGGACAGCTTATATATTAGATTATACTGCTTTTTTTGCACCATGCAAATATTTTTGTTTTTACAGTCTAAGTAACTGCAGTGTGCCTTTTTCCCCCAGAGTGCCCTCTCTCTGTGAGGGACCTCAAGCTTCACTTTGACATCACAAGTTACTTTCACTCAGTGAGTCTGTGATGTTTATCTGTTTGCCATATCAGTGACCAGCCTGGACGGATCTCTTCATTATCACCTACTTAGTACATACTTGTCTGCTGTCAGACAGCTACTTTAGTCTTGTCTAGTCATATTCCCTAATAGTTTTTGAGTGCTCGTTGGTTTGTTTTCATTGGAGCGTACAGCCACACTTTAAACGTGCAGTGTCTTTGCAGGCCTGTTCCAGTGTCTGACAAAAATGATCGGAATTACAATTACAAAGGTAAGAAAGACTTGCGAAGCAGCCTTTTAAGCAAAAAAAAATATTTTGCGGTAACTTACTGCAGTTTCCATTTAGTCAGGAATTTGATTAGAATATACCTTTGTTAAAACACAGTTTGGTCTGCAATTGTTTGTTGTTTCTGCAACACAACCTAAAACAGTGATCGGGTATCATGAGATAGTTTTTTGTTTGTGAATACAGTATGTTTATTTTCGGAAATTGATCGCTCGTCCCTATTGAGAATAGTGATTGCATTAATACGTTGATGAGAATTCGTGCAAGCACTAAAGTCAAGCATTACACCATACTACTATTTACAAAGTTATCTGTGTTTTATACATTTTGAATTAGATATCAGCTATTTTAAAATTAAAATAACAAATAACTACGGTAAACAGTTATTTTTTAGTAAATAATGGTTTACAGTATATTAATATAGTTCAACCTTTTGACCACAAATTTAGTAGGTATGTTTTATATGCCAAATATCCCCAAAAACCCAAAATGAAAAAGCATTTTAATTCAATGCTTGTCCTTATGTTTTATTTCTATTTTTTCTGTCTGTGACAACATGATGTGTAGATTTCCAAGCCACATAGTTGTTTACTTATGTTTTTTCTTCTTTTTTTCCCCACAGGAGATCCATGATTTCTTGCAGCCTGTCATGTCCTCAGCGTCCTTGACGCCCAAATGGTAAGATCTGTGTTGACTTGTGCATTAAAGCACATTTGGGCACGTTTAAAGTTGAGAAAAACAATTCTAGGAATGCTTTAAGGTGCTGCAGTGAGTGAATGTGATTGCCCGAGGGAAATATCAGTGGGCTGCACACCAGTATTTACAGAGGTTGAGCTTTGGCTTGCAATGCCAATTCTGCATGATATGATGCTGAGAAATGGCTGATAAAATTCGCTGCTGTCATTCACTCGTCAGCAGCAATCATTTTTTATTAACACAGATGTTTTGATCTCTTCATAAGATAATCATGGATATGGATCTCGTAACTTTCACTTGAGGCTTTGCCGGAAAATGCTGATGCAAGAAGGGCTCTGAATCTCCATCCCTTTTTCCCATTGGCTCATTGTCTCCTCCCACAGTGCAGTCACGAGGTCTAACATTATGATGATGTCTGGAGAAAACAGGCTTTCATCTCGGCTGTAATGCGTCTTGAGCTACAATGAAATGATATTCTGGGTTATTTCTGTTGCACACAGAGTCAATTTTGAGTAATGTTTCAAAGCATTGCTCTGTACAAGAGCATCACCTACCATTGTCTGTCGTAAACATTGGGTTGTTTGCCTCACCAGCCTCTGCTGCGTCATGACGCAGTTTTCCTTTGAGATTGATGTGGCATATTTTAAATGAAGGTCTTTCCTGTATTTCAAGGAGTCTCCTGGCAGTCTGCTAAAACATGGATCCATTTGCCTGTTCTCTCCTCAGAGCATAACTGCACAGCTGTGACCCTTGGCCGGTCCTAGCCACTGATAACTCAAAGCCGGCTGCGTCCATTTTAGGTTTAGGCAGTGGCGAAAGAGATGAACTGTAAAGTAGCTTGTAGGAAAAGGAATCAGGACTGTAAGCGTAAATCCCATTAGAAAATGGCACGATGTTGGAGGAGTAAACTAAAATTCAATGGAACAGATATTAGGGTTCATGTGAAAAATCTCCTACTGAATTGTCGTTTATGATTTATAGTTATACTTTTTGTAAATCGCAGTGCAACATTTTTTGGGATGTGCATTTTGATTTTATCAAAAAACTATTCCACTGTCCATGTATTTTAAACTATCCTATCCTCCTAATTGTCTTGATGCAATGTTTAATATGATTTATAAAAAAATTAACATCAACAAACTATTTAAACTAATCAATTCTGTATAATGTATAATAGCAGTTAAAATATATGCTATTAAATGTTGTTTGCGATGTACAGGTGCTATTATTTGTTTTATATTTTAAAATTAGCTTAAGTACATGTTCATCAAAAACATAAGATGAAGAGTAAGTCATTTAGTGTATTTCAATAAAAAAAATCAAAATCAATGACATTTTTTAAGGCGTATAGTTCTTTTCTTGTGTTTTGTAGCTTTGTTGCTGTAAAGATTAAGTTTGCACTTGATTAAGATTAGAACAATCCTAAATTCATGATATTATTAGATTATGTTTTAAAGTGATGCTAACAATTATATTTAAAGGACATACACACATTAAATAGTGTGTTTTTTTAGCGAATCGTGCATGAAGAACATTTAAGGCAATTGTTTTTTTAGTATTTCATGGCAGTCATTAATGACATTAAATAGCTATTTTGTTTCTGATTTGTTTCATATTATTATCGTCAATTATTTCAGTTTGCGATTGTGTTGTGTATTATGCACAATACCGTTTTAATAGTTAGAAATCTGATGAAATGTATACTTGCAAATATAGTTAATTAAATTATGTTTCTTTAAAATCAAAGCCATATACTGTTTTACTATTGGTTTGTTATATTGCATTAACTGAAAATGAAAAGTAATTTTAATATCTTTTTATCATGTAAATTCTATAAATGCACTTAAGAAATTAAAGTCCACCCATTGCAACAGTTATTTAAAAGCATTGTATATTGTGACGTTGAACTGCTTAAAGGTTTAGGTGACCTTAACCCTCTTGAATGCTCATTTTTCGTCCACTGTTCAGACCTCGTGAAAGCCAGACTGTGTTCTGATGCCACCCAACACAACAGTGGCTGTCAGTAACATATTAAGCTGGGCCTCTGCTCTGTTGCCTCGAACATGGAGGGAGAAAAGGCAGTTTGGGTTAATGCATGTGTTGTGGTGTTATGAGGAAACTAAGCAGGTTGGAATGATGGTGAAGTTTATCTCACCAATGTATTGCAAAATGTCCAAGCAGACAGTATGGACATTTTCTAGTTGTAATTATACACCTTCAAATAGACCATTTTATCTGTTGTCAGTCTGAAATGTCTAGTGTTGTTATTCATGTTGAACATAACCCCTTGATTTGTTTAGATACTTAGTTATTATTGAGTATCTTTCCTTTTATAGTATATCATTGTATTCATAATGATAATCGAACAATAACAACATAAGTCAAATGTTAATCGTGTGGATTTTGAAAAACCATCTTGTCTTCTGCTCAAACACAGTTTCTTAAGTTTGAAATTAATCTTTGGTCAACACCACAAGCTCTGCTTTGAGATAGCAGACCTTTGTTTATCATTAAAACAAACATTCGACACACCACTCACTGAGTGAGCAGATGAGTTGTAATGTCTCATATCATATATGCTCATTAGAGGGAGGCTGTCCACCTGAAATTGCACAGTGGCCACACTGTAAATGTCAGTGGTTAAACACTGTTATTTTTCCGCTGCGTGAGGGATGAATAAATAACTTGCATTCGTTGACTACAGTGTAAATGTTTGGCTGCGTTTGTCTTCACTGCTTGTGATTCAGCCAGTCTTAAGATGTGCACATGTAGCATGTCCATTCCCACTCAGCTGCATAGCCTTGACAGCTTCAGCAGTACTTCCTGTTTTCATTTGACTGCAAATCTACCACTGACTTTTAAATGGAGTGTGCTCGTCTATAACACCCTCATGAACATTACAAAGACGGCTGTAGGCCTGGGTGACCACTGTTTGACTGCAGTGCAAGGCTTTATGCCTGCTTAAATTGAACAGCAGACTGAACAAGTACTTAGTTACCGGGAAAAAACTCTGGGCCTCAAATGAACTTCTGCTTTTTTACTTGAGTCTTAACTTTCTCTGAGTCCGGAGCAGTCAGAAAGTAAAAAAAAAAAAAAGGTTGTATCGAGTGGGAAGAAGAGAAGTATTCATCTCCACTTTTCTCAATAAAGCCTTAATCATTCATTCAAATGACTGGATGAAATCGTATTGTAACATTATCAGATGTGTGTAAGCTTGGGCTTGATTTTCATCTAATAAAAAAAAACTTACACAAAACAAAAGAACCCATCTGTGCTGCATTGGTATGAAAGGTGGAACGTTAAGTACACTGTGTCCTTGTAACACTTTGCAGTTACTTTACGGAACGTCATTAATATTTTAGGGCCGCATAGTGATATTTAGATTTATTCTATGATCAATCAGCAGATACTTTGTGTATATTTTGCTCTAGACTCCTCTAAAATCAAAGGTTAGTTACAGTATAACAAGAAGATAATTGTTCATACCAGATGTTATTGTGTACTAACATCTGTTCAGACTGAATACTCTGAGAAGCAGGCTGAATTTTATTCCATATTGTAAATAATTAAGTATTATTGTATTAACTGTACATATTGACTTAAGAGAAACTACGAAACTATGCAGGTTTTGTCCCAGCTCTAGTTATAAATATTGCACCAACTGCTTTTAATAAACATAACAATTCTGTTAAGCATCAAACGGTAGATTTGCACTGGATCCTGAGTAAACGCAGTATTAATTTAACCTATAATGTGGTGTAAATATCATATCCATTGAGTTGTGTTGTTTAATCATCTCTCTATCATTCTAATTTCTGTCTACATATGTAAAACTAGTCACTAGTAGTAGGAGTAGTAGTCTGCATTACAATTTCCCCAGCTCAGAGGCTTTGCTGAATGTTTCCTTCAATGTCAGATATATGAGACTTGAGGGTGTGCTTGCATTTTTCCCTAATTGGGGCTTATTTTAGCGCACCTGGAATACCTGCTCTCACTTTGCCATTTGACCTATAGTGAATTAAGATGGCAGGGCAGAGTTAGAGCTCATCAACCCTGCGGTACATCAGGCTGCACCATGACTAAAAAGTAAATCTCGCCTCTCTCTAAGGTAAAAAATAAAATAAAATAAGGGGGCTTGTTGATGAGGAAAAAATAACACCTGCTGCCAGTTTCAGAAACCCAATAAGTCTCCCTGGAGTTTGAAAGTGAATATTTCATATTTCATTGAGTTTCATATTCAACTCTCCATAAGCTAAGGTGGGTAAATGGGAAACACAGACCGCAGGGTCTCTTTCCTGTCACACAATGGCATGGAAAGGTCAGGCCTAATGAAGTCGGGGTGTGACCCTTAGTATTCAGTGACTTTGCATGGGCCCCCATCCCACCGCTGCAACCATGCCGGTTAATCCCTTTTTGATCCTAATTGATAGGCATTAACATGATCCTTATCCAGGAGCTGTGTTTTGTCTTCTGCAGCCCGTCTCTCCGGGTGTCAGTGACACAAAGTGTGAAAGCGTTAAACCAAATGTGAAATTGATATTTTTTGTGTTTGTGTGCTTAAAATCTGGCTGTGTTTCAAAACACTCACACAAAAGTGCTCAGTGTTCGGCGTTTGCCCTTTGAGGCTCTTAACAGGACTTAGCACATGACCTCTAGAATCCGTCTGTCATGTGAATGGTACCAGCCCATTTCCCAGTTTGTTTTCCTTTGAGTCCTTTTATCTTCATCACTAGGTGATTACTGACTTTAACTGTTGACTAATTACCCTCATTAAAATGTTTGCATTGACTTAAAGTCAGGGCACATGTCACGTTCATGAAAGTGCAGACACTGCATGATTTCCAAAGTGCAGGTGTTGTGCAAGTTCCCTTGGGCTTTATTTAAGAAACTCAAAATAATATAAAATATGTGTTTAAATCACCATCATTTTAACCATTAAAACTAATTCAACTGAAATGCGAAATATGAGTGTCTATTGAAAGTCAATAATGATTGTCTTTAGACTGATAAAACCTGTTCATTGCTTCTTATAGTTATCCACTTATTAGCTTATCTGCTCATTATAGCAACTACAAGCTGTTGTCCACTTTGGTCAACTGTAGAACTCTTTCATGATGCAACATCTTAAATTAATAAATGGATTTTTTAAAATTTACACTCTAGCCAATAATTACCGTTTAATAAAAATAAAAAATAAAAACTTCTGTCTGAGCAGTGACAGTATGGCAAACAATGTGACAGATAAATAATAATAAAATTAAAACATACTTTTGTAAACTGTTTATATCCTACATAACTTTTGAAATCAAAGAAAATTAATATTTTAGGGTGTTGCATCTGTATCTATCTCGGTTTGATCTAAATTCTGTGATCACTTTATTTAGTATGCAAAGGTTTTGCATAAGCAAGTGTGTAGTGCATAAGGAGTACTTTTTAATTCAAAATACGTTCAAAGGGTTCAACAGGAAGTCATTCAACTAAACAGAGTAGCAGTAGCTTAGTCGTGTTCAACCTGAGCCATTTTTTGTTCAAAACGATTACTAGACTGATGGTTGGTGGCAGGTACCACCAACCATAAGTGAACCTTCAAAGTTTTTTTCCTTTCCATTTCACTCGCAAATCACAGTTGTTGTGGTATTCTTCCCCACACCTCAGACAATGCAGACCGGCAAGTTGTATACATATTTATTTACAGGATTAATTAATAGACACTAATAAAGGCGTTCAACTCAAAGGACAATATAATGATATGAATGTTGCTTACAAGGCTTGCTATGTGAGAAAAATAAAATTACAAAATTGTGACACACTGCTAAATTTTAGTAACTTAATTTTTTCGGAATAAGTATATCAACCCTAAATGTATTTTACATTAACTTGCTTACTCTCTGAATTTTCATGAAAAAATTTGCCACTTTTAAAACCATTTTATTCCTTTAAGGAAATAAAGGAACACACACACACACCTTTCAAAATATCAGATTTTACTTTTGTTTCTTTTTGAAAATTATACTGCTGAATGGTTTTGGGCATTCCCTCAAAATGAGTAACAGCTGTACGCTGACATCAAGATGAGATGCCTTTTTAAAAATATGTATTTATATCAAAACAGTTTTGAAACAAATATGTATGTATATCATTTTTGAGCAGTTCATGGACAACCATATGTGTAATTTTCTTTCTTTTTATTTCCCCCCCTTATTTCTCAGTATACCCGAACCTGCACAATTAAGAAGCATGCCTTGCTATTGTGCTCAGCAGTGTGCAACAGCCCACTTTAGCTGGAAAATGCCAGGTGTCGTGTCGGTTCTTGTTGGTTTCACACAGCGACTCAAGTCCCTCCATGGAAGTCAGTTCTCAGGTCTCCATAGGTTTGACTGTTATTTCCAGCTTGTTTGTCGCAGTGAATAATGAGTACTCTGTAAGGCCTGATGACATAATTTGGAGATTGCTATGGAAAAATAACCAATTACGGAGCTAAGAAACTACAGATTGGAACTATGCTAGTGTATTTCACTTGACTGGCACCACCTGCCCTCTATATGTCACACTCACTTCACTTATCCCACAGTTGTGAAACCGAGCTGGTGACTGCCAGTTGTGTGCAACCCCCAGCAGACACACAGACAATGAATCAGTTGTGGAATGGACTTTATGCTGCTGTTATTTAGATTTGCTCTGCCCATAAAAATAATTTGAAATGCTGGATTGACAATTTGGTGGAAGAAGGATTTAGTGATGGAAAAAGTAAAGGAACTACCTTTAGTGTTGCTGTCTTTACTGAGACGGCAGGAACGTTGGGAGTCAGAGCACTGGAGAGGAAGTTCTACAAACAGTTGTGTTTGTTTGTGTGCAACTATTGGAACGTGTGTTTCTTTGGACAGTATTTGTCAAATTTTGCAGTTTGACCTACTGGCGCTTTGGCTTCTTGCGTATAGTCTGGAACATTTTAAAAATGGGTTGGGAGTAGACATTTAGCAGGGCAGGAACATAGTGTTTGATCATATGCAAGTACTGTGTGAGGAGCTTGCCTCAGTTCTGGCTCTGGTTGTGAATCTCTATCCCCATGCGATATTTTCCTCTCTCTCTTCACACTTCCTGCTTGAAAAACTGGCAAAGTGGTTCATGGATGCAAAGCACTTTTCTGTTTGTAAGACTTCTGTGTAAGATCATCTAAGCTTATTGAAAAGCAAGTTTCAACATCTTTGCCAGTGTTGCACTGGTATATAGTTCAAATAAATTAGGTGGGTTTCATTGTCAGCTGTGTGAAAAATATTTGACTGACACCCACACTGTGCACCTGACTTCCAGACATAGAAAGTCATGATGTTACACACCAATATGTTGTTACCAGCAGCATGCTCTCCTCAACAAAACTCCACACTTTCTGGATTTTCTTTCTTTTTTTTTCTGGATTTAGATGCTGTGGATTTTTCTATTCTCTTTTGAAATGCAGGCCTTTCCTCTGACTGTTTTTTATTAATAATTGCAAGGCCAAAAATGTACAAAGAAAAATCAACGTCAGCCACACCTGTGTGTGCGCGTGTGTGCGTGCATGCGTGTGTGTGTGTGTGTGTGTGTGTGTGTGTGTGTGTGTGTGTGCGTGCGTGCGTGCGTGCGTGCGTGCGTGCGTGTGTGTGAGAGAGAGAAGTTTGACGGTCAGGGTAAAGGTACAGTACCAAAACAGTGTGATGTGTCAATGTATTAAGTATTAGCAATATAGAGTTGTTATTTCTTTACGTGCCAGTGCCACATCTTTGAAGTTTTCGAACATTAACTTTAATTTTGTCTGAGGAAAAATTAAATCTATCCTCTTGAGCTTTATCAGACAGATCGCAGCAACTTACCTGCTTTGTTGTAGTCTCTCCATATATTCTTAACGTTAACTTGTCCTAGAAATGCCACAGATGAAAAAAAATGTTGTTAAGTCACTCGCAGGATGTTGCTGCATCACGGCAGGGATGAGAGGATCTTGTTGTCATGTGTGAAGTAAGTGTTGTAAGTTATTGACTTCTGCAGTTATTTCCTCTTTCCTCAAGATATAGCTGTCAAAAATCATACCAGACTCTCATTCACTTTCACTTCATTTTGATGAATCGTCGTATTTATCTTTGCCATATCTTTATCTTTGGCTAAGTACTAAGTCACTAATCACAGTTGTTTTCTTTTTGTTCGTTTATTTATTTGTTTCAGTCACACATTTCATTTTTATTTTTATTTATTTATACAGTGATTAAGTTTCTGTATAAGAGATAAAAAAATTTGAATTAAGCAAAAAAAGTAGAAAATTAGGCGCCGTAGAAAATGAACAGTTGATGATTCATGGAGGTGCTGTTTTAGGCCTAATCCTGTATTTTAACAATAAAACTAAATTTAAGATATTAAAATTACATTAAATGACAGTACTTCAATTCTCTGTGGTTTAAAGCTAATAAATTAATGGGATATGATAAACATCTCATATCTCATAATTCATTTGTTCTGGCAGTACTTTTAATTTGGTTTTAATAAATCCCCAGTATTCAAAGTTAGGATGACACATCTCTCTGAAAATACATTCATGTAAAACAGAATTCTTTGTGTGTCTGGTAAACTGAGAGCCTGCTGTGTGCTTGTGGTCCAGACTTCTCTATCGTGACCGGTGGACAGTGTGACAGGCATATTGGACAAACCTCAAGGTTTTGAGAATGCTTGAATTTAAACTTGAAACACATTGTC
Source organism: Scophthalmus maximus (assembly GCF_022379125.1). Lineage (NCBI taxonomy): Eukaryota > Metazoa > Chordata > Actinopteri > Pleuronectiformes > Scophthalmidae > Scophthalmus > Scophthalmus maximus. The sequence continues at coordinate 933,730 of NC_061535.1, forward strand.
TTTGTGATTTGTAGATGTTAGGGTTGTATAATGTGTGTCATTCTGTATGTTTTGGGGTTTGTGCCTGTACAGAATACAGGATCTCACATCATCGTAACTTGGCTCGTGCTAGTAAAGACATGAAGTTAGATTTGTAGCTTTGTTAGGAAATCAGTTTTCCTAACAGAAGCAGGTAGTCCCATATGGTCAGGCTGCTCCATCTAACTCTACTTCTCAATGCTGCACATTCACCTTCCTCCTGACAAAACCATTCAAGATCAAGGGCAGCATCACCTTTGCCGCTAATGAGATTGTTTATTTAACAAATTTCCTTGTGGACTTCAGCTGCGAGAGAAGAACAGGCCATGCATAGCAAAGCACATAATCAACATTAGCAAAACAGAGCTCCAGAACTCCCAACTTATACATTTTGCAACAGTATAACACAATATAGCTTATCTGCAGCATGTCATTATACCCTTAACAAAGTGGTACTGGATTTAAAGTTTGACATAATCTTCAAAAGGGAGCAATAAGGACGGGATAGCTATAACATGTTTTACTCATCTCATGTTAGGTTTCCAGAAACTCTGAAAACTGTTTTGCCAACAGACCAAACTGTTTCATAGTAAACATGCTCGGGTGTCTGACTAGTTTTACGTCAACAGTAATGTTCTTTTGAGTCTTTATCTGATCATAAAGGCTTGTCATCCTATGTTATCACTCGAATAGTTACACTTCATATGCACGAGCTGAACAAAATAGTGATTAACGATGATAAAGATTTTCTGGTTTTTTTTAAACAACAATGCAAAGGTCTGTGATATTATGTGTAATGCCAGTTATGACCTTTTTCAGCAGGTATACTTATCAACACTTGGGTTTCCAAGGCAACATTAGCTGCAGTTGTAATAAAAGTAAAAAAAAAAAGCTAAATTGGAGTCAGAGCCAAACTAACCAACAGGGTCAGGACCAACATACAGTGTGTAGTTTCCATGACAAATACTGATAAATCGGCTCCAAGTGTTTTTTTTCAGAGAAATACAGAATTATTGTTAGTTTTGGTTATGTATAGTGTAAAAACATTGATCTCCATTCTTATTTACTGTATTATATTGAAAACTCTGAACTATTACATATTTCAGTGTCTTTCTTCAAATTTCAAACACAAATCCATCCACGACGTATGACATAGATTACTTTAAACTAATGGAAGAGCCTCTGGGCATTGAGGTTTTGCAATAATGATGATGTATGTGTGGCACAGTTCTGTCTGGTGCACAGCAGAATTAAATTTCTGCTTAAATCCATCAATTATTTGCGGGCCTGCTCATCAGAGTCCATGTACACTGCATTATTTGCTGATGTAGATTGGGTTCCAGTCTCTGCGTAAATGTGTGAGGCTTTACTGTATGTTTGCTTATCAGCCCAGCCATCTAGCCCAGCCATTTATTCAAACAGCTTTCCTTTCATTTAAGGCTGTGTGCTGGCTGGGCTCGTTTTTTTTCTTCCTGGGACCTTTTCTGTTATTTTGGGACCAGATGGCGAGGGGCACGGAAGCGGCTCTTTTGTCCGGGCGCCCCTGTGAAAAGAAGCTGTCCTCCCTAATGTAATCAGCGGCACCGGAAGGGTCCATTTTGGGCTGTGAAAGAAGACAATCGGGTTTGGACACGTCTAGATTACAGAAACGCAGGGTTCATCTCCCGACCCTGCCCCCTTTGACCAAGGCTCTGGCATGGAGGATCCTCATCTTTGATCAGTGGAGGGTGGAGGTGCTGATCCGACCTTACGAGAGCCAAAGGCCACCCCCCCACCAACACCACCCCTCTCTGTTTACCCTGCACTTGGCTGCTGCTGACACCTCCTTCCGGAAAGAGCCAGGGGTGGTGGTTTGGTTTGGGCATGGGAGGGGGGTACCATGACCTGTCTAGACACCCTTGCTTGTTGCCCTGGTGTTGCCAAGGGGACATAATGAACTTTGACCTGAAATGTAGTTGGTAGGAGCCACTCTGGTTATCCAAGGAAGACATTTTTTTTTCTGTTTAATTGTCAGGGTTGGGGGTGGGGAGATGAAGCGGACATATGGATTTTACCCACATTGCATAGAATCTGCTTTGAGGAACCACAAGCATGAATTTGTTGTTAAAACTTCCTTTTTTGATTTGAATATTTGTGAGATTTTCAGTTTACAGATCGTAAGCACAGTCGAGCAAGGGCAATATTGCTGACTAATGACTTTGTCACTTTACTGAGAATTTTGTTTGTTTGCTTAAATTCATCTGACCCGTGATGACACTTCTTGGAGGGAGGACTGAATTTTTTAAAAACCTATTTTAACACCTACTGAGTTTTGCGGTTTTTAATGTAATTTTTGGACATTTTATTTTTCATTCACCGTAAGTAATCTTTGAATTTTGAATGATCTCTGTTGAATTCTATAAAATAGAAGAAGAATATTCTGACATTCACTCAGTAATTAATATTAACATTTCTGAGGGTGAATTGTAAGTCTGACCTGTTTTGATGTTGTGCCTCGTTGAGCCAAAAGCCAATTTCATTCAATATTTTTTCTGTTTTATCTTTATCGTGATTTTACATTCCAGTATATGAACGTAATTTGCACTTCTCAACATGCACTTTTCTCGTAACCTACAGTGTACTTACAAAAAACATGTACTTGTGTATGTGTAACATGTGTAATAACTCGGGACATTACTAAAGGAAAAATAAATATGCAGTCCACTTCTTTGTAAAAACAAAAAATTTGACATTAATACTGATTTACAATGTTGATGTATTTGGAGTTAAAACATGTAACTTCTGCTTATGAGTCGACAATGTCTGTGTACGATTCTGGAAAATATTAGGATGGATATTTCTCAATAACTTGTCAAAATGAGATAATTTGATTTATACTCGTATAGAAACATTTCCTCACATAATCAGTGAGCTGTTGATATTATTTCATTCATTGTGTGTCATACATCATTTTCCTTGCTTTTGGCCTAAACCACAACATATTCTAATGTGTGAATTGGATTGATTGTTGAGGCTGTTTCTCCGGAGAGGGTGTAGTGATTTCCCCCATCATGGCCGCCACTACCAACCCCGCCCTCTCGCTGCCACTCAGGAACGGTTAAAATGGCAGCATGCAGCAAAATGAGTGAGAGGGAGAAAGATAGGAACGCCCACTACTGTGTGCGAAGGCAAAGTCGAAAAAACATCAACTGAGATGATGTTTTTTGGTGTATTTGGCTTTTTGAGTATGATGTAGCATCTAAAGATGTCTAGACAGGTAGATACTGTTGAGACCAGTGAAGGGTTAACAGGGCCTTTTGTCGCAGATTTATCCAAAATCTGTATTTCACGACGGTGCTCTATTTTCGACCACAATCAGATATAGAACCAAATGTCGCTGTATATTCTCCTGTGAAACAATTTTAAATTATAAGTTTCAAAATTCATCCAAATATCATTAGCGAAACCACCGCCTCACTATTGTCTTATGCAGCCAAGTAGGAAATGGACTGTGCAAAAAATGCTTTTTGGTATTTATTCTGACACGGACTACATTTTTTTGTAGTCTTCACCCAGGTCTTTGGCGAGCTGCCATTTTATTCTCCAAATTATCTGTCGCTGCTTAGAAAGATGGGAGCGTCACTCGCTGGTTATCACAGAATTTTCTGCCCCATACAATCTAAGATATAAAAACTAAGCTCTATTTTTCATGGCATTTGTGTTTCTTAGTTGTAGCATGTTTTAGTTTGGGTTGTCAGCATTGGCCTAAGTATCATTTTTATTCTGAAATGGTGCAGTACAGTATTGTAGTGTATATTCATTTTTAATGTAGAAAGAACAAAGTGCTATGATCAGTGATTCTTTGAAACCCTTTGCTCTCGGTCAAACAGCTTGTGTGCATGTGCTTATTATGTCATATAACTAATACCAATTAAATGTTATACGCTACACCAACCCAGTACTATTGCGGTGAGCGCGAGGCCCATTAAAACTGAGCGTATATGTGTATATCAAGTCTCAATAAACCCACTGAAATTAACAATCACACCCAATCACTTGAAATCTTTGCAGGTCTGGCTGCTATTTCAGAAGAACTCCAAACTGCAGTGTGGAGAATTTTAGGAGCAAACATTCAAATCTTCTATTTTTAGGTCTTCCTGCTCACACTGAATGGCATTTTATAATTGGCTCTTGCTTTTTTCCTTCCCCTCAACAGTGTGGAGAGTTGGTGGTGCACTAGGAGGAAGATGTCATGCTAAGGATGGGTTTTTGGTGATGATGTCGCTGCTGTTGATGCAGCATCGAGCTCTCACTTTGTGCCTCTGTCAGCTATGATGCGTAACCACACAGTGAATGACAGGCCAGTCCCTGGGGAGAGCAAGGGGCCTGAGGTGAGTCAGATGTATCCTTGACCCTGTCTAGCTGTGTGTCAGCAAGCCACACAAACTCAGTAAAAAAGAGAAAAGACCAGAACTGGCATGACTGTACATTGTACATCTTAATATAGTAAAAGGACTGTAAGACAGAGTTTTTAAGAAACGCCTAGAAACACCAACTTAAATGCTTCTGCTCAAGAAAATCTAGATTTCATAACATAGACTCCCTTAAATTATGAATTATGAAATTATTATGCAGTTTATCACATTACAACTGATACCTTCGATACCATTTGTGTGCATTTGTAAATGTTATCAGTGACTGAACTTATCTTATTTGGAAGATGTTCAGCATTGTTTACTTATGTCCATTACAGATTCAACGTAAAACACAGGTTGGGACTTCATTATGGAGGTTTTGTTTTGTTGCATATATTATACCTATATTTCAAATTGCAAAGCTCTTTGGGTTAAAGTATACAAAAAGTAGATGCTATTTACATTTCCAGTACCTGTATTTATGACTGATATTCCAAAAAGATTAGAATAAATATTGTACAAGATACGTGGTCAAAAGACAGAATAATAATATGTGTTCTGTGATTTAACTGCAGAGGTACAGTTATGTGTATTTTAGAATAAGAAAAGTTCTGGGGGAAAAAAGAAAATCAATGCCTGGGCAAATCTTGTAAACACGAATGGCTAATCAGTACCTTATAAAACTTATTCAACCCACATAATATGTGGGGGGAAATAACATGCATGTATTTATTCATGCATCTTGTTTTTGATTTCCCACTCATACAACAAGGAAAAGAACCTAAAGTGAAATGTTATAAGCTTTATGTAGCCTGGCGTCGCCAGACTAATAATCAAATGCGTATTATTTTCGGACCTCTCAGTTAATTTTAGATTTCCAAGAGGCGTTACCAACGGACACAGGACAAAATGCCTCCGGACGCAATGGGCTACATGCACTAGGCCTTGTGACGTACTTCTGTTTCAAAATAATGCTGCTTGTCTGTTTTCCGTCTGTTTACCGATACTGTTTACTCACTACTTCATACAGAATTTTGTCACGAGTCTGCGCAGGAATATGTCCACAACGGGACATCTACAAAAACGTACTCAAAGCACTGCTGTGTCCCACTTTGTTCGGCGTCATCGAAATTTAATGGCGTTCTAAGTTTTCACGGGTTTCCGACCCATCCCGACCTGAGAAGACGACGGCTGGTAAACATACGCCGGGATCATTTCTCAGACACCTCTCACATAAAGGTCTGCAGCAGACACTTCATTACCGATCAGCGTAAAGAGCCAAACGGACCGAAACAGTTGAGCAGTACTAAGTAGAACCCGTAAATGGTTGTGCAAGTAGCCCATTGGATAGCATTGAATCATGTGACGTCTGTTGAGCGATGCGAAAACTTCAACAGACTAGAGCAGAGAGGAGATGTCTGTGATGATGATTTCACAATGTCTGTGAACCAGTGTTGCTGTTTGTGTGGAAGAAATTTGAAAATATCTGATACTTTTAGTCAAATACTCTTCATCAGCGGCAGCCTTAGTTGTTTACAAAAGTCGCTTCTCTCCGTGTTGTGGTATAAACCCCGCCCATTATCAGATAATCGGTTGTGATTGGACCGGCAAGGTTTCTGCTGGAGGAAATCACTTCCCGATGGAGGGGAACCTGACCGTATGCTGGCAGAGAAAATTTAAATGAGCTCCCAAAATTCGTCTGGGTCCGAGGGTAGATTTTATGCACATTATAGTTGTATTACACAACATTTTATTATATTTTGTTCTGAAACTGTTAGCCGAGCAATCGATTCGTAGATCAACAGACAGTATTTAACAATAATTCTGGTAAGAGATAATCAGTAATTTATTAAGAAAAGCTCCCAAACACTTGCAGCAAAAGGATCTGTTTACTGCTCAGTTATATATCATCCTACGTGAAATATCTTTTGGTGTTTCGTCTAAAAAATTTTAAAAATCACCTCATGCTGTGTGAAATTGTGACGGCCAATTTTTTAATTTTTCTGAAATTTCATAGACTAAATGATGACGACCAATGTAAATTATAAGGCAGCAGTGTCATCGATAGTAAAAATATTTTTTTTGTTTCAGCCTTTATAATGTTAAGAGTTAACAAAGTTAAAAATGGGACAAATGGGTCTGTATTTCTTGGATTCATGGGAATAAACGTCAAAATTCGGTGAAAGAAATCTTCACTTGCATGCTTCCCCTTGCCAAAGAGATTAAATCACGTCAGTGCATCATTTTGAAAGTGTTGGTTTTTAGAGTTTCAAAAGTACACACTGACCTATTCTCAGAATTCCTGAAATTTTACAGAAGCCATAGTCAATGTTGTATCAAATGCAACCGGCAAAAAAAAAGAAATCATGCTCAAAGTGGAACTGAAACAAATGATGCATCCTGTCGTTATTAGAAAAGTTGATTCTTACAAACATTAACTCCTAATTTTAGCTCTTCACCAGGGAGTGTTTCATATAGTGTTCTCTAATTGTTTCCTAATTTTGTCCATAAAGAAGATAAATCTTTTTTCCCCCACCCATGATTTTTCCATCCATGATTCAACCAATTTAGAGAAGAAGCACTGTTGGTCGAACTACCTTCTTAAGCAAGATTTCGTATTCTACTTCAGTCCCGCATCCACTCAAAAAAACAGATGTAGTGGCTACATGGGAAAGAGTACATGGCTACCACCCCCCTCCCCCCGCCTGAATTTCGTTTAGTGAACAAAAAGAATCTTTAGTGAAAAAGTCTTGCATCTTTTTTTTCAAGGGTCACTCAAACACAGTGTGTGAAATGAGAGTTGCCTGGGTGTGACTTTTCCAGAAAGCATCCGCTTGCTATTGTCTGCCTAGTCAACTTCTGCAGGCCCCAGTGCCCTGACTTCCATACATGAGAGATCAAGGGTTACCAAGGTGCTTTTGAGAAAGGAGTGCTCAATGTGAGAGGGGACAAACCAGTCCACAAAATACTCTTTTCCTTTGCGTGTTTGGTGTCCTAGTGGGGATTCAGAAGGGGTCACTGACACAGCTAGTGTTTTTTTTTTTCCCTCCATCGTTGTTCTTAATGAAAACCTGTGGGTTGTCTTTTCAGTGACTCGTGACTTCTATCGGCAGCCCGTGCAGTATATGTATAGTGTCTATGCATGTATGTTAATGATACACCGAATTTGCCCAGAAAAAGGTTTGATCAGCGTCTGGCTGTTTATCCGGTGCCAGACGGAGGCACCTCATGTAGAAAAGGTAAAAGTAGTTCTGTCCACCTCTCATTCTTGCCAAAAAGTTCAGTCACTGAGCCACGGCATTAACTTGTATTCTAACAAGATTAAAATATATTCGTCCTGGGGATTAGCATAGTTAGGTGTCCTTTTGCCTTTTTTTTTCCTGCACTGGTGCAGTGACAGTGGGCTTTGATCTGTGTTGCGAGGCAAGAGTCCTGGCTTGGACCTAACCATTCGAGTGCCAAGTGTGAAATTGGCCTGATGTCATCCCCATTCTTCACCTTTTACATCTTTCACCACTTTAATTATGTTTCCGCCACAAAGCCCAGGCACCTCAGAGCAGATTCCACTCAGGCCGAAGGAAGAATTCAGAAACTGTGGGTAAATGACACAGTAGGGGAGGGGGAGGATGGTAGGAGAGGTCATAGCAGGATGGGGCCCTTTTGTGTTTACAGATAGACATTGATACTCTCCTGATGTTTCCTGTGCTCACTTCCATTTTTACAGCAGGACAACTTTGTGAAGTGGTCATTGATTCTGGATAAATACTTTGATTCACTGCATTTGTACAGTTTCTACATCCTGCTCTGGATTAGATGCTTGTTTTTCTGTTATTTTTACAGATTACTGATGACTTATACTATCATTTATTATGTTTTGACAGCAATGAAAGACTTTTCAACAACCACTTGGCCTGACCTGACCACCTGGAACTCACTTTCAGAGACGGGACAATTTATTCTCAGGTAAAATCTTTTGTTCTAGGAGAATGTGCAGCCTTCCGGCTTCATTTGTGGTTCATGGAGTGGTGTCCCTATCTGAACTTCAGGGAGCTTCTCTGCCTGAGAATATTAAGATGAAGGTTCCTATTGATGCGCTGAATGATGGACCAAAACAACAGGAGCGCATGTGCGTATGCGAGGAGGAACACAAATCAGTGAGATGTGTTGTGTGTGGGGTATGCGCCAGGCGAGAATAAAACCAAGTGATAGTAGGATGTGTGTTTGCATGTGAGTGTGTGTGTTTGTCTTGATAAGTATGTGTGTGCGTGTGTGTGTGTTTGGGGGGGGGGGGGGTAATGTATGAGTTAGTGAGTGGGAAAGCTGTGTGGAGAATGGGTTACTGCTCGGTGGGAGGGGGGAAACCAGCCACCTGCAGCCATGACGGGCTTTGACCTTCATTGCTCTCCCCCTCTCTTTCTCCCCCTCTCTCGGCCCCCCCCCCCACTCTCCTTTCGTCTCCCATATCTGCCTTGTGATAGAAGCGCAGGCTCCCTTCAGAAGCAGCGAGGAGGACCGACCATCGTGAAGACACTGCTGGGAGCAGCCTTATCTGCTCTAATGGTAGTCACTGGTCGTTAGACGTGGCGTTCAAAGACTAGTGGTGCAAGTATGGAAATGCAGATAAAGCATTGTTGAGGAAACATGCCTGGGAATTGTTCAAGGCTTTCCTTTGCATAATGCTATATGCTCTTGCGAATGTTTTAATCTCAAAACCTATGAATTTGATCCTCCCTGACTCTGCCCATAGAATGAGTGGGTGTTTGTTATACCATGCAAATTAATAATTGTGATTAAATTTGTGAATTTTTGACTCACTGGAATATTTGTTTACATTGTTGTTGTATGCATTTCTCACCTAGGCAATTTTAGCCAGTAATACAGCAGAAAACTGCAGAAGATCAGCATCAATTGGTCCCATTTACTGCTTTAGCCAAGCCTCAGCTACTTTTCTGTGTTTTAAGAGCAGTATATGAACCATTTGCCTCATATAAACATGCCAGAAACTTTATGTATAATCTTCAAGCTTTATTTACTCTTCTTTTGCAGTTTTCAGGAGGCAGTTAATTACACAATTAATACATGATACAAATTATGTACATTTATACCAAAGAATACTTCCAACATAAAATAAAAAATAGCATTGTATTCTACAACTCTGTGTTGTAATTTTATTTAAACATGTTCATATATAGATAGATATACGCTGATGAGTAAATTCATAATGTCGTACCAGCAGTTTTCATAAAAGGCATTCAACTTGAATAGTCTGCATTTGAAGTAATACTGCTTCTCTGATTCGGCACAGTTCTGTTTCAGAAAAAGTTCACACGTGAACTTTAAGGCAAAGTGTGTCTCTGTTTGGTGGATTTTAATTCACACACACTTTTTGCAGGTACACAACAAAAAACATTGAAAGGCAAAAAGTCCACAATTTGGTATGGATACAGTCAAAAACTTAGCTCGATCATACTCAGTCAGTGAAGACCAAAGTTTATAAACACAGTTATTTGCCCAAGTACAACAAATTGCAGCTTTCATGCAAAGGCCCCATAAACTATTTTTCATTCACAAAAAAAAAAGGAAACAAACAAAAAAGAAGTTATTGCAAGATAAACAAGCAGTGTAAACACCTCAGATATCTACTCTAAAGCAACACTGGTCATTGGATAGATTTTTTTTCTCAATATAATCTATATAAATACACATGAAGTCCTTTCAACGAGATTTCCAACATTTGTAATACAGTCACTGACGGATTTGCCTTTCATTTATGATATATGGATATGCAATAAAAATGTATATAGAGAAAGATTCAACAAGAACATCCAATAACCTGCTTTTATATACTCAAGAGTGCGCAAAATGGTTGTCATCATTGTCTTTATGCTACAGAGTTGTTTCTGTGATTAAAGGCAGCATTATAGCCTTAAATTTGTTCAGCTACAAAACAATGATTTATATTGCTATTAAAAACTATAATAGCTGCTCTGATGCATTGGTATAACGAAAGGAATACGCACATAATAGTTGTTTAAAGGCTATGAGACGACCACATACATATAAACAAGGCTTAAGTCAGCATTTTAGTGAAGTGGCGTGTTAGAAAAAAGTTGCTACCTCTCAGTCACTTCTAATAATAAACCGTTCCTGTGAATAATTGTTTTTCTTTAATTAAACAAAGATTTAACAAAACAAAAAAAACAACATTAAAATTAATTTTCTGCTCAATCTGTCCATTTTACATAGAAACACAACCAAGGAAACCGACAAGCGTGGCAATAAAACCATGTTAGCATTTATTCAAAATTCACAGTAGCCTGGATGCAGCAGAAAAATATTCTTTGGATTTAAGTTTGTTCACCTCTCTGACAGATCGAAACGTCAAGTGCCAGTTAAAATGTAAAATGATGACAATCATGGATAGCAGTAGGCCAATATAAAAATGAAGGGCGTAAGCATTTGTACCTCCTGGGGGGTGGGGTGAGGGGAGGGGGGGGCGACAAACAATGAAAAACAACAACCTTTTATACAACATATTTCATAGACGTGATATTGCAGAAATATCTTCTTCTTTTTTTTTACAATTTATGCTGGTATACTACAGACTGGCCCTTTATTCGATGAAATTATTGCATTGTAGGCTCGATTAAACCTCCCACATCACGAAAAATCACTATAATATTCCTTTAGGAACACACAGATCATTAAATATTCCTGTGTTCATTTGTAGTATATTTTCTTTAAATTATGGTTTCCTGGACCCAGTATAGATCTGCAGTGGGTCAACGTTTTTTTTTTAAAGTGATAGAAATATTAATTTGTGATATTTTTTTTAATCTGCTGTGATGTCTTTAAATATTCCTGTAGAGTTTTACTGTGATATCTGTAAAAAAAAAAAAAAGAAGAAGAAAAAAAAACAACAACAACAAAAAACCCGATATAGGATTACTATAGGTTCTTTTTCGTCAGGGGGCTGCTGTTACTTCTCTGGAAATCAATCGCTGTCTGATTTTTCACCGTCCTTCGACGTGACGGTGGCGTGATTGTACAGTCCCTGTGCCATCAGGTGCAAGGCCAGGCTGTTTTTGGAGCCGGTGGCCTTCTTGATTTTGGCCCTCTTGTTCTGAAACCAGATCTTGATCTGGGACTCGTTCAGGCCCAGTTCCTGCGCCAGGTTCTGCCGCCTCTGCTCGGTCAGATACCGGTTTGTCTGAAACTCCGATTTTAGTCTTTGCAGCTGCTCTGCTGTGAAGGCCGTCCGTGGTCGCTTGTCCTCTTTGCTGGTCGTTTTCTTCTTTGGTTTGCGAGATCTTGGCCCTGCAGTGGAGGGGGTCACAGACACAGACGTTGGTTTGTCAGCGTCGATATTAAAACTGATATCCATCTTCAAAAAATGAGAAATAAGTAAACACGTGGTTGTTCAGACATCTGTTGCCATTAGATAAATGTATTTGGAAGCTTTTTTGTAGAAATCACACATATAATAAGCTTTTCTGATGCGCCCCCAAATTATGGACAAAATCGCGAAGAGCAAAAGCAAAGAAATAAAAATAAACGAGGAGCTGATTGTTACAATTTGACACATCCACTGGAGAAAACTCCCAACTACAACCTCCCCTCCCTCCCTGTTTCAAACCCTCTGCTTTGCTTGCACACATAGGCTACGTATATGCACACACACACACACACACACACTTTTTTGTTTCGAGTGCTGCTTGAAAAGCTCCTCAGTGGTCAAACGTAAACAGAATTTGAGCAGCACACATTCGAAACACTAATTTCCTATTTGCACATAGGCCTGTGCGGTGGAGCTGCGGGGTGAGTGTTTGGTTCCCTCCTCAAAACAGTGGGGGGGGGGGAAACATCAAAAAGAGAAGAAAAAAAAAACAGGCCGAACCATTTTCCCGATGAAGCAGCTTGTGTGCCGTTTTTTTCTCTCCAAGCTGCCCATATGAAGAGCGTGCAGCTCTCCAACTCGTAGTAGTCGCCTGCGCCACTCTATACACCATTACATAATGCATGAGAACAAATTGTACTCCACTTTGATGCACACAGGAAAAGCAAGATGCACTCGATATTAACCTCGTCGCGGGCTGAAAAGTTGAAGCTTCTCTTCCCTTATGGACAAAGATTAGAAATGATAGCAACAACAAAACGACACGCAGTCGCTAACGGGAGCGTCCATTGTGAAAACGTGCATTTTGAATTCATCCCGAACGCGACTCCGCCGCCACTAAGGCACATCTCAGCTCTGCCAAGCGCACCGTGCAGCCTGTCAGCGCGCTGGTGTTTACTACAAGGAGGACCCCGCTTTATCACCATGGTCATTACCCAAGGAGATGTGCACGAAACCTGCCTGCGCGAAGAAAGAGCTGTGCGTAATCGTTTCCAAATGTTTCCCGTTTATTAAGTCTTGGCGGGGTTTTTTTTTACGTGTAATTCAAATGTTAAGATTTTACATTACGTCAATGTGTTGAAATATTTTATTTTTAGTTTGCATTTATAATAGGCCAATTGGTTTATTTCCCCCCATCTGCTTTGTACGGGAACATATTGGCCACTGGCTTTGAGTTCTGCGTTCTAATTATTTCTTTAAACAAAAAATAAACAACAACAAAAAAAACCTTGATTTCTGTTTGGTTAATTCTCAGTTTGCTGCGCACTGTATATGCGGTTCGCTCTACGCTACTCGGCAGAAGTCGGTCAAGGCATCCGGGGTCAGTGTTACGGGGTATTTCAGGTTACCGAGAATACGGCAGGCCTGTGTAGTACAACGCATGCACGGGGCCACCAACCTGAAGAAGGCCTGTCCGAGTATCTGGTGCAGTAGACCCAGGCTGGCCACAGCATCTGCTGAGACGTGGCTGGGTTTGAGCTGGCTTGGGAACTGTCTGAGTCTGAGCTTAGGCACTGGTCTCCGTTCTCCCCGCGGGGTTGCAGGGGCTCATCGGCGGCTATGGTGGGCTTCTTGGACCCGGTAACCGTGTGTGGAGTGGAGGTCCCCTCCGCCGGCACCGTGCTCCCCACTGGCTCGGTCTGAGGGGCGGCGGGGCTGTCGTGGCTCTCCCGCGACGCAAGGCTATTACTCTCTTCGCGGTTCGCAGCCCCGTCCTTTCTCCTTCCGAAATCCGGCCGCAGGATGTTGTCGATGAAGAAATTGGTGACCCGGTGAGGGATCTGCGGGTTCCCCGGCGCCTGTAGCAGGGGAAGGATGGCTCTGTTTGATTCATTCGCCGACTCCTGCCGCTCCACCACGTCTCTGTTGCCGTGATCATTTTCTTCCATACTGATTCACTTTCCCCCGCTTTACTCTCTTTAACCCCTTTGTCGCTCTCTCCGCCGCAATACAATTCGCGAAGAACTTAAGGAAAATTGAATTGCAGGAAAGAAAAAAAAAAAAAGCACGCGTAAAATAAATAAAAAAATAAAACTTAAATACTAGTGAGTGCCTTGGACACCATGCAAAGCCTTGCGATAGTGTCCTCTGTGAAAAGCATACTTTTTTGACATGTACTCCCTCAATCTCGGGTTACAACTGATGTGCCATTTGCGCACCATCCAAATTAGCGTTATCCGTTTTCAGTGCGCTCAGTAATGCCTACACCTAAACTAAACTAAGGGTAAATAAAGAGGCTCCTAAACTGATGCTCTCATACTCTCACTCTGGAGTTTTGTTCTTATTTTCAATACGAGCCCCCCGAGTGACGTATTGCCACCGTCCTCCCTGACACGTGCCTTGGACCAATAGGATGGCGGAAAGCAGGTCACGTGACGCAGACTCCAGAGCAGCCGACAAACGCCCATCCTCGTTTCAGCAAAGGGGAAGAGTCCTGGAATATAACGGAGAAGACGCCTAATTTAAATCCAGTGCATGCTCCCAACTCCCAATGATTCATCTGCGCTTATGAACGGGCAACTTCAACAGTTTCAGTTTGGAAAGGAAAAGGATGCGTTAACAAACAAAAAACTACAACGACCCCACAACAACAATGGGAGATTGACGCGTTGGTTGTCAAAAGTGCGGGGATCCCCGGGGTTTCATGTTTGCGGGGCATGGAGGGATTCCCAAAAAAACGAGGAATTATATATGTTTCATTGTGCTGTAATAGGCTACACTATTACACTATTACATACCTTAGGTGTGACAAAAAGTAATTTTCAACGCGTTTAGATGCCTTCACAGTTTAACTGAACCAAAATCTGCTCAAATGAAGCCAAATGAAACAAAAAAGGGGGTAAAATGGCCTCATGCGGATGTTAATGTGAGGCTGCGGGACGTGAAAGTCTTTGAGGCAACATGTATTTCAACATCATTTGGTAATACATGTTTGAACCACGGTGAAAAAACGCTTATATGTTGGAAAATATGTCGGAATAAATATGCATTAAAGGTCACAAAAAACACCTGTAAGGTCAAATGGACTCCGACTACTAGTCCCTCTGTCCTGCCAAGGTTGTATGCGTACAGAACTGCAGCAGGTCTGTGTTGCGCTTTGAACGACCGGTGTTTTCTGGAAAATTTAATTTAATATCAAAACAGTAGATGTTAGTTTTCTTAACCCATTGCAGCAACACTTTCTTGGATTCACTATCATGACGTTTGACTAATACGATCTGCAGAATTGTCTGATGTGTCATGTTGCTTCTTAATTGGCAACAAAATGCATCCGAACTGAAACGTGGCAGCCAAAGATTGTTAGTTCAAACGAGGAGGGTATATGTTTTAAATATATATATATATATATATATATATATATATATATATATATATATAAAAACACATACCCATACCTATATATATATATATATAATTATTATTATCATCATCTTTTAATTGTTTTATTTATTTATTTTAGTTCGCCTGTCGTGACGCATGTGGTCGACCGAGAACTGGGTCTGTGTCCCTTTAAAGGAAATCAGTGATGCAAACGAACTGTTTTGTTCGCGGTGCTCGGGATACGGAGTCGCTCCAAAGACAAAACTTTGAGTAACTTTGCTGATAAGCTACTAAGTTTTGTCCCTCCTCCCCGGACGGCCCCGGGCAGTGGCAGGCGTGGCTCGGTCGGTTGTCCGCTGGCATTGGAGCCGCGGTGCTGTGCGTAAAAAAGCACGAAAAAAAAGAAGGGGGCACCGAGGAGGACCAGAGGAGCAGCGAGACTGAGACCTGAGTGAGGAGCCTTTGAAACAAATAATTTGGACAGTCAGCTGCTTTATATTTATCACGTGCATGCATGGTCTTTTTCTCTATACTGTGAGTGGGAGCAACTTTGATCTAAATTGAATAATGCTACACATTTAATATACTTAGTTGCTTCACAGGCCAGTCAGCCGTTATGACACATTGGTTAGTGGTTTCTTTGAACTCTGCACCATTGATATACAAACTGAGCCTCTTTGCTAAAAGGCTGGGTTCGTGGCCCACAACTGTTGTTTTCATTTGTATTTGTGCCACGATAAACTAGTCTAAGAGTCTAAGCCAGGTTTTGTCCTGCGGGGGGAAAAAAACATATCCATGACGTTTCACCTGTGAAATACAGGCTTTGTGCAAACTGCAAGGCAATTATTTTGAAGTGTTATTACATAAAATATTTATTTGGAGTTAATCTGGATTTGTGTTCATAGGCGCCTGGACAGCTCACATTCACACAGATTCACAAAGTACAACATCACAGGCATCCAAGTGGCTCATTATCACACGGTTCTTCAATTAGATTTGGAATAGTGCGATCTCTTTAATGCTGTAAAAGAAAAAAAGAAGATCTCAGCCCAGATCTACCTGATCGACTGCCCCCCCCCCACCCCGGTCCTATCTCACATGTCCCCATCACAAAGGGCCTATCCAGGCTCTCCCGTCGGCTGCTGAAGGGAAAGTTGGGGAGTGAAATATGTAATTAGACAGGCCACTCTCATGCTGCGATTGTTTCTCACTTGTGAGGGGAAGCGCAGATTAATGCTGAGCGCTAAATAAGCAGCGGACAATGGAGGCACAGACAGGCCGCTGCCGCCTGGGCTTGGCCTCTAACCTCACAGCAAAACATGGGATGTCTGGAGGAAATGACACCGTTTCAGGCTCTGAATTATAATAAGAGCTTGTGTGCACTGCAAAAAAATGCACACTCTGGCGCGCCATGCAGCCAGTCCTCTGCATGGTGAGTCCCCCAAAATCTTATTTTTCCTTCTTTTTTTTAAGTGACATATCTGACACCTCTCTCAGTAGTTTTTCAATTTTTATATATGGAGAAAAGAGATGTTGAGTATAACAGATCTTTAATCATGATGCTCGGTGCGCACAGCACCCAGATTTTTAAGGAAATTCTCCAAAATAGGTGAAACAGGAAAGAAGTCGTCTCACTCTGCTGCAATGTTTAGAGGGAAACAAGCTTTTTAAGCTTCAACACTAACCATGGGTGTATCTTTTTTTTTGCAGTGTGTGCTTCACAAAACCATTTTGAGTAACTATTGTCTCTTCACGTCGCCTGGTTTTGGTCTGCATCGTGCCCAAAACTCTTTATTATCCATTTCTGTGGTTTGACACATGAGAAAGATTATGGGATTGCTTTTCCTGGTTGGGAATTTAAAAAAAATCTAGGGTAGTTTGTCATGGTAGATTAAGGGTTAAAATATTGCTGTAGCATTCGGGGATTTGCATAATACGGTATTGCTGTTTTTAAGTTTTTTATTTATTAATTTATTAATTCTCGAAAAATCAGACACGATAGAGTAGGCTAATATAAAGCTATTAGTAAGTTAGTATTAGTATTTTATAAGCCTGTTTTCTCATTGTTTTTGTTGCCATATTTGCTTCCCAGTCTTTACTGGTATATTGGCTTGCTCTATATTGGCTATTTGGTGCTTAAAATGGTGAATACCCATTCATTTTTTAAATCTTTAGGTTGTTAACAGTTTCCCTCAAATGATTATTATTGTTTTGTACATAACATTATTGCAATTCTAGAAGGAAGCTTTTGTGGTGGCAGTTTTTTCTGATGTTGAATATATATATATATATATATATATACCCCCTCCCTCCCCCTCCTCTGCTTGTGAAATGATGAAAAAACGATGTAAATAAAGCTGTAATACCAATGTCCATTACGTGCACGTGCAGGCCTCATAGGGGTATAGGGGCCTGTTACGGGCGCATATATGTAGTTTTTGTGCAGCGCAGTCCACTTTCCACATCGTGACAGAACATGGAGCAGTGTTCAAACAGCCGTGCAGTCAGAGGGAGCTGTTTCTGCAGAGCACATCTCTTTTCTCCACCAGCTTCTCCACCCGAAGCGTTGGTCTGCCATCATGTCACACGTGGAATACATGTCGATCAAGCGCACTTTTCATATTCAGCTGTTATCTGCTTCAATCTGCTCGCCAGGACTCTTGTCGTGTAACCTCCACATAGCCGCAAGCAAATCAATAGCCAATGATGTGAAGTTGCAGAAAATCCGTGTTGCCATCTATTTGTCCCAACATAGGGACACTCAATTACCATTCTTTTTCATTCCTATTTCTTTTAAAGTGTACATTAAGAGGGCCGCCATATGGTTAAAGCAAAGGCTGGATTGAAGGATTGTTTGCCACGAATATATTCAGTTCTTGTTCAGGGAAGCAGGAAATATTGATTATCGCACATGTCATGTCTGTCAGGTTATACTATCTACTCTCTGGTCTTTTGTTTGTTTAAAAAAAAAAGGCACTAGAGCATCGCGTCAGCTTTGCAGTGCAGGGTTAATATTCCCAGTTCTCGTTTTAATTCAAAGCTGGTAGTGCACTGTTTGAACGCCTGGGTTTGTTACTATGCAGCCTGTAAATCCAGCAACTGCATGAATCTATTTCATATTCACTTATAGCTCAGCCCCCCCCCCCCCCCCCTCCTTGTCTCTCCCTCTCTCTCACACACACACACACACACACACACGCACGCACCCCTAGAACTACAACAAATCGCATGCATTGTGCGCATGTGCCCTGTCCTCGAGTTCCTATAACCTATTTCTTCCTCTGTATCTTCCTTGGTAGGATCGTCTCCCACGTCACCAGCGCGCGGTACTATAGAGTATACTACTACAAAAGGTGACGCGGAGAAGGAGGATTTGTGAATGGACGCCGTGATGTGTGCCAGCTCACAGATCAGAGGGCGGTGGGACCTCTGCAGATGCACCCTGAACCCCCCCCCCCCCCCCCCCCCATCTCTCTCTCTCTCTATCCTTCCAACCCTTACCCCAGCACCCCTCCCTCTCCCGGTCACCCTCACTCCCTCCAGATGAATGGGGGTCTCTAATATCACCATGCAGGGGTCGGACCAAATCCACCCCGCTTCCTGTTCCTTTCAAAACCTAAAAGCACGCTTCTCCTATATGACCCTGTATGATTTTTGTTTCTTGTTGTTTTTGTTGTTCTTTTGTGGGCCTAGAAGCTTGCCCCCCCCCCCCCAAAAAAAATATTGTTGTTTCATCCTGGGCATGTCAGTCATAGATAACATTTATCGGATACGGACTTCATTGCACGTAGTTATACCCTGCAAAAAGTCAATCAGTTTAGAAATACCATTCATTTCAAATGAATTTCAGGATTTGAGAAGGGAGTTCCAGCTGTTTCCTATGCCCCATTGTTTGCCAGTGATTTTCCAGAAACAAGGGGTCTCTGCCAGTGCGCGGAATATGGCAGAACACGGGCACATGACGACGATGCCTGTGTGGGTGGCTGTGGAAAAAGGGAGATTTGGATTAGAAACAAATGCCATTATTGTTATTTTTTCTTACACTTGCGTCAATATATGGATATTGTCGAAGTGTAATATGCAAACTCTGCCTGTTTGCTGCTGTTTTATTTCACCGTCAAATCTTGCTGAAATACTGTAGACTATATGTAAAGATAATTTCCATTAACACCCAAACTCCCTCTTATTCCTCTAAAAGTCATAATGGGATGTAAAACGTATTTGGATTTTAAATACTACGAAAAACATATTGTGACTGTATGTTTTTCCCGTTTTATTTATCGCCTATATTTGCACTCCAGTAGCCCACTATCTTATAGCCTAATTATTCATCACGTAGATGATGTCTATATACTTTTTTCCCCGTGGTGTGAATGTGTCTACTGAGAAATCCTCTGGAGTCGCGGCGGACTTCGGGGCAGCAGAGTCTTCTGGTTTCAGCCCTTTATAGGTTTTAATAACTCTTAATCCGTCTGATCGGTCTGGCGTAGATAAGTCTCATTTGAATTGGGATTGTTCTAAAGGAGAAGTCTCAAACGGAGCTTAGCACAAACAACTGCGCTCACCACCCTGAGCTAAATTACAGAAGACTAATTGAATGCAGCCGAGTTCCCAATATGAGGAAAAATGTTCAGGTGTTGTTGTTGAAAATCATAAAAATAATACAATTTAAAATATCGCTGAGGGACAAAGCTGCAGGACTCCAGTCTTTAATTTACATCGTTTTATAAAGGTACAATGATTTTTTTTATTTAAAGTTTTCTCATTGTTCATAAGAATGTTGTAGACCAATTTAAAAAGTTATCTGGAACTAATAATTTAAACGGTGGCCAGTTTAATAAATGTAATTTTGAATTCTGATCTTGCCGAACAGTCCCATGTGGCAAATGTATTTAGAACGAAGTTAGTGATTAGTATATAAATCCTATCAATGGGCTCATGACGATCTCATGTTGGTCTCCGTGAGGCTAACATCAAATGATTTGAACAGCACGAGCAGCCATTAGTTCAGTTTCTCGATATTTGAATGCAGAAGAAAAAAAGAAAATCCCACGACCCCCAACAAGAAATAAACATTGAAGCTTGAATTCCATCTGCAGCCAAACCTTGCCAAACAATGGATTTGTTTCATTTTGAAAAGATGAAATCCAAACGTGGAAGAAAACGTGTTTTAAAAGTGCGAGGTCCAGTGACACTTGACAGGGAAGGGTGCGAAGAAAAATCGGACTGTTAAGGGGAAGATGAAGAGGATCCACACGGGATGACTTCAGGGATGCTATAACAACTTTTAATAAGTGTTCGCGGGCACTTGAACGCCCCTGCGCCGCGTGTAAAGTTTTCCGCTTGATGCTCAACTGGTGTCAGGAGCACGGGATTCTTCACCGCGAGCAGTGGTGCAGCTGGTCTGCGGGAGTTTCGCGACGTCTTACTTGTGACAGCAAAGAATGAACTGCACGTGGTGGCTATTTCCGTAAGGTTAATGGGTTTACATTCTCAGTCGTACATAACAAATAGGCTGCCATGCAACATGGGGGGGGGGGGATGAGAAGGAGGAGAGGGTGGGTGGGGGGGCATTTATGAATGAAACTGTGCCGCTAAGAAGACCTCAAAGAAAAGCCAGTGTAATGTAAAAGACTCCACAGTCTACCTGATATTCACTGACCCCCCCCCCCCCCCCCATTCATTCGGTCAGTCATTCAGCCGAGCTCGGTGGCCCCTGACGTTCCTGCTCCTCGCTGCTCCGGTGGCGGATGCGCCAGGATGCGCCATGGATGGTTTTTGGATCGTCCGCATGCCTCGTGCACCTGTCTCGCGTTTATGAGGAGGGAGGAACAAGTGGGAGAGAAGGAGAGAGCGAGAGGGTTTGGGGGGGGCACTTGCAGGAGAATTTTGAACTCGTGTTTGTTCTCTGAGTGCAGGTTTCCTCTGCGCCGGCAATGCTGTTAAATATCTGTCCAGGTCGTCATAATGCGGCGAGCTACCACCACTCCAAAATCTATCTACAGATTTGGGCTTAAGTTTTATTTCGTTTCAAGATGATTCCATGTACATGTGGAAATCAAAAGGTGGGAGGGCAGTTTGCAGTCACGGCGTCCCTGCAGAGATGCAAGGTGCATTTTCCACAGAAATGTAAATATGCATTCTCCAAATCGTATTCATCTTCAATTTAATATACTCATAAAGCAGATCCAACCCGCAGCCGTATACAAACCGTGGCACATTTCAGTGGATTTCATGTGTCAATCATTTCACAACAACGCCTAAAATGATATAATGAAATATATTTTGAAAAATCCAGGATTGCCCTTCACCCATCCCCCCACCAGATTATTTCCGTTTTCAGAGCGGAGTTCATTCTAAAAGCGAGAAACAATTTCTATTATGTCTCCGGGTCCAGTTTGCAACTTTAATTATAGTGGGGAGAGGTCAGTCATATACGGGGTTACTCGACCCCTCTCCCTGTGTGGCATCGCGCCCTGTGCCGTTTGACTCGCCAAAATAGTGCCGGACTCCCTCGGAAGAGCCATGTGCGACGGGACGGACTCCCTTTCACCCCTCCACTGCACCTGAGTTGTTTTTACCCCCCCGGTCGCGAATATGTTGTGAATTTGTCACTTATCAGGGGGGCCGGTTTGTCCAGGGCCATTTTAGGCACAATAACTTTCCCAGATGGTCTCAGCCTGCCAACTTTGTGCATCTCTCAGCAGCGAGGAGAACAGGCCGCATTCCTGTTGCTCCCCAGAAATGTCTGTGGTAAACATACAGCTTCAGTGGATCCTGAGCAGTGCTGTGATCACGATGCAAATCTCTGACACTGTAGTATGTGACACAGGACTTATCCCTTACGTGTGTGCGTGTGTGTGTGTGTGTGTGTGTGTATGGGCGGGCGCGCGACCTTAAACAGATGTGTTTTGATGGATGGCTGTGGAGCTGTGTGGTTTCAGGGTTGTACAACCACAACAGGTGTCAGAGGTTTAGATTTTCAGCATACAGAGACAGTGACTGAATCATTATGATCAGTGTGTTTCATTTACACAATGCCTATAAGTCCACACACACATGCCTAGAAATATAACTTACCTTAAAAACAGAGTAAATGAGATGGAGTAAGATTGAAAGAGCCTGTTTTAAATCATTTTGTACAGAAAACTAAAGAATGAGCATCCTTGTAAACAATTTAGCCGACTGCCTGTTTTTGAGTTGATGCAGAGTTGTCGTTGTCTTCCTCTCAATGAAGAATGCTCGCCCTGATTTATTCCATTACCTTTAATTCAGCTGTTGTTATTGCCCCGGTCGATTTACAGAGTCTGATCTTGGCTGTAAGATGCATTGGGTGTGTTTAACTTAGGCTGGGAATGATTTTCTCTGGATGGCATGCATAGTGTGCCATCACCTGAGGAACTTTCGTTTTAATATTGTCCTGCAGAGGAATAGGGGCTATCAACAGGAATGGCACAGAAAGCTGAGCATGTAGACTGAACTGACTGAATCCCACTGAGACCTGGACTGTTGTTTACACTGTTGAAAATGGTGCCGTCTCCTTTGTGTGTGTGTGTGTGTGTGTGTGTGTGTGTGTGTGTGTGTGTGTGCGTGTGTGTGTTTTAAAATGTAGATATTTTTTTCCATTCCTTTGACTTATAGAGCTCTGAAGGAGACAGCACCCCCCAAAAAATCTGGAATCACAACTGGATACACGGGTAAATGAAGAAAGGGTGTGAGTGGATCATTTCACCCCCAGATAAAAACACGTAGAGGAGGCAGAGAGCAGCCCGAAACAACCATTTGAATGGGATCTGAGAGGTAATTTGAACTAAAATGGAGTCCACTTCTGAGCCACTCACTCAGCCCCCCATGGCATCCACAGAAATTCATTATTCCTGGCCAGCACAGGGAGAGGGCAGAGGACAGGGGTGGACCCAGCTCTGGTGTAATGAAGACTCAGTAGACCTAAACGACACACACACACACACACACACACACACACACACACACACACACACACACACACACACACACACACACACACACACACACACACACACACACACACACACACACACACACACACACACACACACACACACACACACACACACACACACACACACACACACACACAGAGAGTCTTTCATTATATATCACAGAGAGCAGGGCATTAATGCCACTGAAGACCTTTTGGCAGGGAAATAAGAGTGTGCAATGATTTTCTCCACACTCAATCCATTTCATTGACCTTTTCTATCATGCATGTGACTCTGCCCCGCTCACTGCAGTCTGAGATAAATATTCCAAGAATAATATTCCTGCCACTGTTTAATAAATGATCCTCCTGGATCTGAATTGTTATGTTCTATCAGTAGTTTTTAAAGAGGCTTCAGGAAAAATCTGCACTTAAAAAAAACCAAAACCATTTGCTGATATATAATTTTCTAGTTTTCTTCCTCTTTAGTGTGCACACCATGTGAACGTGCAGACCATGGTACCTCAGACCAGTAAAATACATTCTACCTGTGTGCTGTCTAAAGGCTCAGGAGATGTATGTTATTAAACGTAGTTCGATGAGTGGGTTACACCTATGGCCTGGATCCCCTCCAGTGCTTCCCCGGCAGAAAACTTGCTGGTCCAATCACAACCGATTATCTGAAAATGGGCGGAGTTTGACTCGGAGTGTAGCGACTTTTGTAAACCACCAAGGCTGAAGCTGATGAATCAGCATTTGATTAAAAGTACCAGATTTTTTTCAAAATTTCTACCACAAAAATTCATTGTGTAATCATCATCACAGGCATCTCCTCTCTGCTCTGGTCTGTTGACATTTTAAACAGACTTCGCGTGATTCGTCTGCGTCCGTTGGTAACGCCGCTTGGAAATCGAAAATGAATGGCGAGGTCCCAGACTACTAGGTCAACTCACCTGCATTGCAAGATGAGGCACTGCAGGACGTTGCTGTTCCGTGTGCTTCCACCAGGGGTCCACAGATGTCACCGTGATAAAGGCTGAGAGGATAAATACCGTCATCTGGTGGTAACAAAAGCCATCACCACGAATGTGCCTGTTAATGTCTTCTCATTCACCTCTCAGGTCTCTATTTTACTTTTCAACATGAAAACAAGCTGTATAAATTCCATTCAACCCAGTCCAGAAAGGCCAGGCATCAGTTTAGCACCAGTGCGGGTGCGAAACATCAAAGAGTCGAAGCGAACGCTTGTCAAGATGTTAATGCAACAGCACCTGAGAGACATTTCATGTTTGTGACAGGACGTTTACTACAGAGACTATGTTCAGAGGGTGGGGGGCGTGTCACCCACAACCAGCCAGAACAGAATCAGGAACTGTCAACGATAGAACAAGTAATACTCAAATCTTTTACCTCAGTAAAAGCGCAAGAATGACATTGTGAAAATGCTCCATTACAGGAAAAAGTCCTGCCTTCACAATTGTAATTGAGGAAAGTAAAAGTAGTCTAATCACATCCTCCCAAAGGAGAAGGAATGGCGATAAATACATGTAGTGGCAATATTTCATAGGAAATTTATTGGAGTAGAGTATAAAGACAATGGAAATACTCAAATATATGCAATTCCTTTCCATCAAAAGGAACAGAGACCTAAGTTGAAGATCAATTACAGTACGACGTGTGAGGAAGTCACTCAGTCTTTGTTTTGTTCATGCAAATCAGTAACACTATTGGCCCTCTTAGTTTTTTGAAATGTTGCCATCATAGTAAATTCCGAGAGCCAGTGTCAGTAAATAATCTACTGGTTTTTAGTATAGTATCATACTATATGTATAGTTAAAATAACATTGTTGTCTGTATATAGTATACATTTTTCTTTTACATACAATCTATGATGTGGATCATAAATGAATAAAGGGATGTATACTTTAAAAAAATACATGATTTTAAGACTATAAATGTGTAGTAAACAACTTCAAATAGCCACATCTGTGTGTGTGTTGTTGTAAAATGTTCACCGTCTTCATGCTCAATGACAGTAAACCCACTGCATCACATTAGAGGGAAAATAAGAGAGATTTTAAAGCACAATCAATGACACAAAGGTGCTGCAAGGAGATGAAATCGAACCTATAGATGGTGCAAATCAATAGATCAGATTGGCCAAGGCCCGTCTTCTGGCCTTGATGAGAGGACGAACAGGGTAGGAGGAAGAGAGGGAAGGGGGGGGGGGCTTTTGGCAATAAGTAGGTGCCCTAATGGAGTCTTTCGGTTTGCTGTGGCTGGAAATTAAAGGAGGTTGAAGCCCAGCCAATTATTCAGCCTGAGAAGAGGAAGAGACAGAAAGAGGAGGGAGAGAGAAGGCGTGTGGCGCTGGATCGCTGCTGTGTCAGATAGATAGACAGACAGACAGTGTACAGATACACAGATACATAGAAGTATCTGTTGTGACCCCTAGAATGAGGGTCTGATTCAGAGCAGCTCACAGATATTGGCACCGCTCCCAGAAATTTCCCCCAGTGCAAAAGGTTAACTGTCAGTCCCCCGCTAGGTATAAATAGAAGCCTACCGTCTAGAAGGGCGTGTTCTGAGAGGGGGTAGACAGAAGGGGGGGATGCAATGACAAACAGGGGTACAGGCTACTTTCAGGGGTTCTTTGGTGGGGGCGGGGAGGGGTCCTACAGAGGAAAGGGAGAGAGAGAGGGAGAGGAAGATGCAGCCGAGGACATTATAATGGCTGTGGAGACTGACAGAGAGCCCGGACAAAAGGGCGTTATGATCTATTCAACTTGCCTGTGACAGCAGACACAACACATACCACCATCAGCACCCGAGAACGCTCCTGTCCAATTGAGCTGCTGCTGCAACTGACACAAAGAAAAAATAAATAGTCGGGTGCTGTGGTTTTACCAAAGCTGTCGACATGTGTAATTAGGCTGGTGTCTAAATGAATGGCTAATACCCAGTTGAAGGATACATGTTGGTATCAGGTATCAATAAGTTCCAGTCTTTCTTTCTGGTTTTGCGGCCAATATCAGAACCATACAAATATTTATTTCCCATCATAAATTGGTTAAAAAATCTCTTTACCCAATCCCATGTGTGTGAGTAATGATTATACAAACACGTCCTTATCAGGCATTTTTATTTTACACTTGAATCCAAGGTAGCAAAAATGATACACAGCTGAAATATCAAGACACACACAGAAAGTCTAAAACATTAAAACAAAAGGTGCTTCACCACCTCGAAAAAATAAAGCTTCCTCTTCAGTTTAGTACACCTGAATATGAGCAGATGAACCTGAAGTGATCTGCCGTTAAAAGTCTTACAAAAATAAATCAGGTTTCCTTCAGTAATGCTACTAAATAAGATTTTTTTTTTGTTTTTTTTAACAGTTTGACACAGTATATACTTTCTTTAATGTCTCTCTGATGAGAATCATTGGTATTGACTCTAAAAGGCATGTAATCTCTGACAAAAAAAATCTTGTTCACAATAAACAAAAATGTTATTGCTTTTTTTAAGTATCCCCACTGCATATACTTAGAAGTTATACTTTTTTTTAAGCCTTTGTCAGAAATAATAATAAATAAGGAAGAATAATCGGCTTGTGTATATACTCTGATTGCACTTAATCCTGTAGACCCCCTGCACTAACATACTGTAGATCTAGTATGGTAATTTACCTGTCTGATTACATAGGCAAGCCGTTATACGTACAAGCAGTAATGTCGTTATGTTTGTACCAATGATAAAACTGACGTTATAGTGACAAAAGCACTACATTCTATAATACACAGGCAATCACAGATTGCAAATCCTAAGTAATAATGTCCTCCCCTCTCCTTCAGCTGGTGTATGTTCCCTAACGACTTTGAAGATGAAAATTCAAGTTGGAAAAGAGTAAAGAGTCTGTCTCAATGGGAATCAAAAGCTCCATCCTACAAGACATTTAACGTGTGGTCAAAAAGGTACAATTGCATCGGGAAGGATTTGAAACCGGTTTTACCAGGCTTGACCACGGATGCTGGCAAAAAGTGCCTGTAATATAATCCGAGTACATTCTTTCAGAACACAGTCCAGCTTAGAGGCTTTCCTCAATTTCTTAGTTGGCATTGTTTTCAGTCCATACAAATACTTTGTCGTCATACCTGCTCCTGATTTCTAATGAAGAGAATACAATCCACTGTCCGCCGGAAACTTCTCTGAAGCAAGACAAAACATCATACTGAAATTTTCAGAGAAGTTTTTTTCTAAAATAATACGAATGTGATCTTGCACTAAACGGCGGACGTGAATATGATACTGTTGGGGCCTAAATAGTTTGCATTTCTGCTCCAAGTATCTTCTCATTAAGTCCTCATACTCATGTGAATATTAGCCAGTACAGATTGGTAGTAAACTAATTGGCACTTCCATACGTGTATCATCTCACTCTTAATTCCAACTACCATCCTCTAATGTGTTCGCTGGAAAGAAAAAAGGTTCCCCTCGGATGAGAAGTCCGCTAGCTCTCAGTAAGAAAGTGAGCAAGAAGCGCATTTCCCCAAACATCAAACTATTCACTCCAAGGGTTCGAAAACTACCTCTTTCAAAATGGGAATCATCATTCATTATCAGGCATACAGTACATTTTGGTTTGGGGTCATTCAAAAGCCACAAAAATAAATACTTAATTTTGGTTTGATTGGGAACATACATCTCCCCTGTGCCACAGTGGCGCCACTGCAGCCGCTGAATACATTGCTATATGAGGGTGAAGACGGGTTTGTTTTGCCCATTCATACATTTCCCTTTTTCTGATCACATTAAGTCCAGGAAAAAAAAAAAGACCAAGCCCACGACACATCCTTGCTAGAGCACACAAGCACACGGGTCCATTCCATTAAATAGCGGGAGGACACACACTTCCAGCGTGAAATTAAAACCAGTCAACAGTTCACTTAAAATTTTTTTTAAAAAAAGCAAACAAAAGGCAAGGAATCCTTAATGCTGATTGAGTACAACAGAGGTGGGGGGAGGCTGTTTGGCCACGAGGAGGTGCAGAGGACATGGCACGATGGATGAGGGGCTTTTCTGACCTGTACTTTGTTGAATTCAGAACAATGAGTCTTCTCTCCTGTTATTTCTCCTTGTTCTTCACATAACTAGTCCGCTTTTACGTCGGGCGTCCAATTTTTTTTCTTTCTTTCCACTGCTCAGTCCATGTGGGGTTTCTCGACACCACCCTGAGAGAAGCCAGAGAAGAATGCCATTGTTAATAAGGTATAAAGTACCAATAATTACAATCAATCAATTAATGCAGCAATTACAAAAACAGTCAAAGGGATATGTACAACACAATATCTACATTTGGATACAGTAGAAATGTTGTTGTTCAAATCAAGCTTCTGTATTGTGTCCAGGTAGCAATTATCTATGAAGCAGTCAAACTACATAAGACCGGTTCAAACCAGAATCACAGATGGAGATGTCAGCTGAAACCAAACTCTGGACGATTTCCTGACTTTTATTTGTGGTTAGCAGCTTCAAGTAAATACAGTTGGGTTGCTGGTTCATTAAAGAATACAGACTAGTTCACATGTCCAGGTTAAAGTTTAAAAGAACAGAGAAAAAAAGTAAAACATTTCTTTCGGTTCCCTTTTTTGCTTTGATTTATTCTTTCCCCAAACGGCAGCTGTTCATTTTGTACAAAGAAGGGGAACAAAGGCTGGCTCAACACAATACTGTTTTTCTCATATCTCATTTTTTCTATTACAAGACATCTTAAAATATATTCAGACATCAGGTCTCAGCAGTTTGTGCACTCAGCTTTACTTTCCCCTCACTTATCCACGGATTCTAAAACTACACATCCGACTGTAAAAATAAAACTGAGCCATTCAGCTGATCTACAAAGCAGGAGTTTGACACAGCACAACTTGTTTTGTTTTTTTAATTAACAGATACTACATTGTATCTGCTGCCAAAGCGATTGCTTGCCGGTAACTATCTCGGACCTTAAATTAAAACCAACTAAAAAAAAATGTTTCTCCTGATGCTTCTAACAACTGACCCACTGGAGCGAAAGGGAGAAAACCCTGAACAAAACCACGAGCCTCGACTTGTGCCAACATTCTTCAGGCCTCACCACAAACAAAAACAACGAGTAGCAAATGACCCTCTGGTCGGCCGAGTCCTGACTGGCTCTGTGTTTCGCCGCGACTGTGAAAAACAACAGCTCTTAATCTGCTTTCACGCTTTCACTGAGTCAAACTGAGGGAGTGACGGGACTCTTACTTTACAGACAGAATGAGGTGAGGCTTCTGGGCAGAAGCTTAATGAAGACATCAGAGCCGACTTGATGGGATAATTATGAAGGGAAGTGGGCGTCTCGTACTATTTGCACAACTTTAACTCTCTTGACAATGTTATCTGCTGTTGTAGTTCAGCTAAATAATTGCATATAAAGCATACACAGTGAAAGGGAGTCTTTTGATGTCAGGATTTTCAGTTTAACCGTTGTTTAAGACAGAGTGCGTAGGAGTTTGGCGTATCAGGAGTACTGTGTGACTGGAAAACGATCCACCCGCACCAGCAGTGTAGTTCCCCCCCAATGACCCTAACCCGTTGACATTGTCAGCATTGTGGGTGAGCAGAACCTGACGCTAATCCACAAATATCAAATACATAATTGGTGAAAATGTTCTTGACCTCCAAAAAAACGTCTTCTAGTCATTCCTGTACAAACGACAACTTGCTCACTAAATTTTATATTTACAGGCAAACTTGACCAGTGTTTACAGCAAGTGTCATGACAAGAATTATAGACCAGAGCTGGAGTTTGACCCTTTAGTTACAACATTATAAAATATAAACGGTGCCAAACTTTACCATGGCAAGTTGGCGTCCTATGTTTCCCACGGTAACACCGCCCGAGAAGAATATACATGGGAGCCAGGAGCGTACGTACAAGAAATCTGGAGATGTGTATCTGAAAGAGAGAAAGAACAAACAAACCATCTTATGAAGTGTAATCCTTAAAAATGTTAAGCAGGTTCAGTGATGCTGTTCTGGGGCTTAGCATGACCTTTGGCCTCCGGGAAGGGTTGGATGAAACAATAACAGAATTCCCTCCAAAGCTAGACAAATTCTTCTTTAATAAGAAAATGATGGTGCTTTACTCCTTGGGCAAAATTTCAGAATGAGACATTCGTGAGTTCTGACGCCGAAAAAAAAAGCCCTGCAGTGTAAAGTCGAAGCTGGAAAGAGATGTGACAGATCTCAAGGTAGGAAAAATTTACAAAACCTATCCTGCTGGAAAATATTATCTTTCGTCATTGCTCACCCTGTGTTTTGACCTTATCAAATCGTCATGAGCTGCAGCTGCCTTTTTTTCCACCTCTTGTCATGCGCAACAGTCCCTTTTCTCAGCTGTGTATTTTTTATGGTATGCCACTGAAGCAGACTGGTCTGTTAATTGGCCTCCCAGAGATACAGGGAGTAGCAAAAACATACACACACATATATATATATATATATATCAGTAATTTGTGTTTTCTGGGACTTTTTTGGGCAACAGACGGATGTGAGTATTCCACGTGCTTCATTTACTTCCTTCACAAGAGGGTGGAGCCTACTCTCATGGCTGAGTAAACAACACTTAAACCAAGTAACATAGGTTATGCTGTGGGTATTTTATTAGTGATGACAAAGCACTTGGGATTAATCACTGAACACAGTATCAGTTTCCTTTCCTCAAAGAGTGGAAACTTTTGTTCGGCTTGAAGTGCTGACTTACTGGTAGACACCATTGTAGACAAGCAGCTGTGTGATCACAGTAGCTAGGAAGGCAGTGGTGATGCCCAGACCAAAGCCGCTCCTGGACCGGTCGAATGTCCACCACAGGCCCAAGGACAAGGCTGCCAGCGTCAGGGAGAGCTGCACGTTGTTGTCAAAGTCTAGTTTCTGTGTTACGGGGCAGTTAAGGACAAAGTAAAACAGTTCCGACACTAGCATGGGATTTGTTCTTATTTGCCCTTATCTCAAATATTTGTACGACCTTCACTTCTTAAAAGGTAAACCAGCACAGGAAAGACAGATTTCCCCCGTACTTTGGCTGGGAGTACAAAAGCCTTATTGAAAGACAACAGTAAAAACATAACGACTTATAAATCTACAACATGAGCTCTTTGTGAAAGGATACAACACTGGCGTGGTTGATACCGACGAACACTGCGATGCACCTCATGACACTGGCCCACTCCCTCTTGAACTTGTGTGGCTCTCCCAGATGGCTGTCGAGGCAGGGGTAGAGCAGGCCGACCACAGCTGCAGGAAGGGACAAACAGACGCAAATCAAAACAAGATAAGATAAGATTTTGACATTGAGCTGATGTGTTTTGGCATTTTGAATGTGCTTGTTTGACTGCATGCACGTTTGGTGTTATTGCTCATTATGTGTAATGTCAAGCTCTAGCACCGTTTTGTACAATTAATTCTGCATTTTCTCAATAAAAGGAAAAAAAAACACCATAGAAAGACACCAGATTAAATATACAGTATATGATATATATATATATAGATTTAGAGCTGAAACAATAAGTCAATTCATCGGTTAGTTGATTGACGGAAAATTAATCTGAATCGTATTGTTACTTTTCAAGCAAAAGTAATTCAGCTTAAGTTTGTCTTTGTCTACATAAAATATGTGGGATTTGGACTGATATAAGAAGCCAATTTGTTAACTACATTTTTCACTAGAAATTCCACAGACCAAACATTTAATTGTGAATTGATGTGTGATTACCCAAAACCAAACATTTGTTGTAGACGAGGAACATTATATCATATACCAGACCTGAATCTGGGGATAATCCTAATCCTTCTATGAAGTAGAAACTTTGAAACATTTGTTGGTTCCAGTTTTGACAAACTGAGAAAGTGCCGCTTTTCTCCACTTTTTAAATCGTGGACTGAATATCTTTCTATACCTGTTAACTGTTGGTCAGATAAAACCTCAGATCCAGGAAACAAGTCAATGACATTTTTGTGTAAATAATCACATTTTATAAATGGTTAAAAGTTTAATAAATAAAAAAACAGCCACAACTGAGTCTAGAGAATATAATAATTTACTATAAACTCAGTCTTCGTGGTAAAGGCACGTCGTTAACAAAATGAAGACCTTAAATAAGACCCCACATGACACATGAATCAGGTAACAGACAGTCAAACCACGCAGCTATACACCTCCACCTACTTTTGTTTCCAGCCCTGCAGCACATAGGGGGAGGAGCACAGCCAGTCTGTCTGCCAACTTCCTGATTCCTGGCCTTAACAGCACCTCCCCCTCAGCTCACCCGTTATGACACGGGCCAATGAGCGCGCAGCTCACCTCGTGTCTGTGCAGTTAGGTCCAATCGGAGCTCGAGTATCGCTACCATCCGTGCAAAGTCAGTTTTTTTCCTCAACTGACTACCACACAAAACCTTAAAGTCCGGTGCGGAAAGCTTGTATGACAGCCAACAAAAACAACCCCGGACAATGATTCATTGCTCCCTGATCATACACAAGCTGACTGCAGGGGCGATTATGTGAACTAATCGTTTTCACGCCCTATATTGTTTGAAATTGCCTCATTTTACTTCCCAACATGGCGGGTCATGCAAATAACATCACAGAGGTGATTTCCAGACTTTTCGCGACCATAGTTATTGGTCCAATAGATTATAATTGGTTTAGCTTTCCTTATCATCTTCTCTTTATATGGGGAAAAGGCAGCTGCACGATAACCCCTCCCCTCCCCACATTCCTTTGTCTCAAACTTAGCAACAAACCACAGACAGCCGAGGTCAAACTGCATCCCCACAACTATTACCAGGCAACTTAACGTCTACTCACCGGCCCCTGTGCCACAGCAAGGTGGGATCCACCAGGCAGACGAAAACAAAGTGGTCATCACCTCCTCGGGGAACAGGGTGACATGTCTTTGTATCTGCAGCAAGTTGAGCACCAGGGCGAGGATCACTCCCACCGTGAAGAGGACGAGACCCCGGCGGATCAGGTTGGCCGCCCGGACGTCGTGCAGCGAGCCATAGGCCTGGCTGAGCACCGAGGTGATGATGGACATCATTTCTTCGGCTCTGGACGCCAACCAGTTCGCTCCAGATGACGAGTGCTTCGTTTCCACGCTTGATGCACAGGAGCAGCTCCAGCAGTGGTCCTCTAGTCTGGGCATTTGGCACTTTGGGGCTAAAGGGACAAGGGAAACCGCCACCTGTCATTAAATAAATGCAGATTTATAACAATAAAAACCTTTTAGCGCACCAGTATAGAGATAAGCTGTTTGCAGAACGAGAGCTTCACAGTGATGTTGAAGAACTAAGTTCGACTGTGACGAGAAAAGGAAAGCTGCTCCATACCTTGATCTCCAGACGTCTTCGGTGCCTGGTCCGATCAGAAAGCCCCTCTCCTGTTCACTCACGCCTCGCAGACGATTCAAACAGGGGCGTCCTGCCGTGTTGCCCTGCTCTTAACAAGGACTGCCAATCACGTTGTTTGCTCACATCATCGTTAGCACACACACAAATAAACACTGCGCTGCCCCATTCCACCGCATGGACCTCACGCTAGGGACGAGCGCTTCCTCTGCAGAAAACAGTCACAGCTGAGTCGGGTGAGACTCGGCAGCCAATCGGAGCGCGGCGGCTGATATGACGTGGCGCCACCCCACCGCCCCCTCGTCCGGGACAGACGCACAAACCCCGAGGCTGGAGAGCTGAAGTGAAAGTAGAAACAAGGACTCAACCTTACATGGCAGCAAAACAAATGTAACTCTTAGTGCTCAAGAAGTGTTGAAGAGCTATAATAAGAAGTGCATGGATATAACATATAATAAGGCTACCATGGGCTATTATAAGAGCAAACATAGACATGCAGTTGTGGAAAACGATACAATAAAATAGCCATGAAGGTTATTATGAATTCAGGATTTAAATCCACAGTTGCAACATGTAGTCATGTTGAGAATGTTAGTTGTTTTCTAAGAGGAGAGACTGTTTACCAGCTTAAAATCAGAAGCTGAGCTCAGATCTTCTTGGATTAATACTCAAAATGGTCTCAGGTCAAATAAATGTCCAGTAGGTCTTCCTCTCAAACCATTCCAGCAAGCAACTCTTCCACAAACTAACCCCAGTCTGCCACACAGGCCCCTATATATACATGGAGAAATGGGGTTAGTGGCACACCTTTTTTCCCCTGTTGTTGTTAAAAAAGTTGTTGAACTTTGGGTGAGGTTAGAGGAGGTGGGGCTTTCGAGGAGGAGTGTGCAGGGAGGTTATGTAGGGCGCCTGCACGTCAGCCAGTTATAATGTTGATGGGGGGAAAAGGTTCAGTCCCAGAATGACACAGTCTTTGAAGGGCCGACAATAACATGGAAACGTGTTGCGCAAGAGCCTGTGCAATCCAGACGGGCGTCTATATGGCAGGGTGAAAACAAACTTTCCCCCCATTGCGTACGTGCAGTGAAAAACATACACCTACCGTATACGTACATGCTTAGCTTTTCTCTGTGACTGACATGCATAGGGATCATAGTTCATATTTGACAGTGAACTACTAAATAACAAGCGGGTTTTTGTGAAACTGCACCCTTTCTCCACAGTGATTAAAAAAACACATTGCCTTCATTTCAACTGAACTGTCAAAAGCCCCACACTAAATCATATTTTCTTAATTCCAGCTGCTGGCTCTTTGTAGAAAGTACCATGGATGAATCTCCTTTTTTGTTAATGCAAATTGTCTTGCAAAACTGAGTGATGCTTCATGACCTACAGCAAATTTGGGAAACAAAAACACAGAGCACCTAAATCAGATAGCTTTTCCTTTCAATTAAGTTTAATTAAAATCCATTCTTTGTGTGTAATTAACTGTGCTGCTGATTTATCAGGATATTGTGTTCGTTTTTTTTGTTTTTTCTGTTTCTGGTTGTCCCCCAGTATTCAGCTTCAAAGCATTAACCAAACTACTGAATTTATTTCCTCTTTTTCTGGCTGATTTGATATGCCATGTGGAGTAAAATGATGCCCCAATTACTGGGAATATTGGTAAAAATTGCCAATAACAATATTCATGGAATGGGCCTTGGAGACATTGCAGGCACATCTTGTTAGCCATGTTAGTGATATGGCTCTAGGGATGGCAGTGTCAGTTGGTTGGTCTGTTGGACCATCACTTTTGGCTAGACTGAAATGAAATTTAAAAAAATTGAATGACAAAGAATCCCAGTGACTTCAGTGAGTCTCTCATTCTTCCTTTTATACCAAACTTTCAAAGTTTTCACTAATCAAGAAAAATGTTTTTACTGCTTCATGAATTGGCACACAACTTCACACTGATGTCCATGGTTTCTACGTGATGTGATGACTTTTCCCTCAGCATTAACTTGGCCATTATCGGAAGCACTGCTGTGAAATTTAGTATTCATGCAACTCTCAGGATAAATTGTGATAACTTTGATGATCCCTTAGCGTGTCATCTAGGCCACCATAAGGTAAAAAAATATATATTTGTCCAGGATTTTTTGGTTTATGGTTATGTCCCATTTGCCTCAGATATACTCGTATGTAGTGCTAATTACAAAATATTACATTTTACCCTTTAGGGGTCAAGTACTGTACATGATGCACAATTCGCATATTCAGTAGGCTAATCCTTCATTCCAAGACACATCACTGAATATATATTTGCCAATTGTTCCTTGTTCAAGCACTTAGTGTGATACAAAAACGCAATAAAAGTCTATTTTCATTTGTTTACATTATTCTAATTTAATCAGGTCCTATGTTCTGTTTTTTTATTTTATCTCCATAGTTTTTACCTTGCTCCCTATTCTATGTTGTTATTGTTTGATATCACAGGTGTGTATTTTATCTTATGTAAAGCACAATATAACTATGTTTTTTAAAAAGTATATACAAAGGTATCCTTATCATTATTATCATCATGTCATAACTAAGAATGTAAGCACAGTTAACATTATTTCTGCCTAGCATCAGCCTGTTAGCATTGTCACTGTGAACACGTTAGCATCCTGATGTTAGCGTTTAGCTGAAAGCGCTGTTGTGCATCAGCACCCCCTTTCAGAGTCACCAGCATGATATCAGTCAATTTGTAACCACAAATAGGGAAGGGCAATGTAGTGGAGGTGCAACTACTTTATCGCATTGACTTTCAAATCAAAAGTAAAAAACCATGACATCACACCACTGAAAAGATAAAGCAGTTGCATAATGAGTTTTTGAATGTTAGTATTATATATGGGTACACAAGTCATCTTTTAGGCATTACAGTTGCCAGACAGCACATTCAAATTGACCAAGTATAAATTGATTCCACTTGAGTTGAATGAGAAAATGCCATTTATAAAATGGCAGGGATAACTGAATGGTTAGATATAAATGTCACAGTTGCACTCCACTGGAGCTGTTTTACCATTTAGTTCCAAGTATGTCAAGCATGAAGGCATATTGAGAGTTGAAAAGTTTGTCCTCCCATCACAGTTCTGAGTGCCCAGTATTGTGTTGGTGCATGGAGACGGCTGGAACAAATACAGCATGTCCTACAGGATGAGAAGACTGTCCGAGGAAATTCTGCTTATTAAATCTGAACAGGATTCTTTTTCTTCCCCACTTATTTCATAGTACTCTTAGAATACTTTTGAATATAATGGCATAGATCCCCACTCATGACCTCCCTACGCACATGCTGTCGGGGGCCTTACATGATATTCAGACACATGCTGCAATCCGTAACTTATGACATCAGTCATATTTACCCTATTCTAATTTCAGTGGACCATGTTGTGAACTCAGATAAATCACCACAGCAAGTTTCACAAAGGCGAGACAGGGGTCAAAAATAGAAGGGTGCACCGAGAGGGAGCTCCCGAAGGCCCCAAACTACTACTACATCCCAGTAAACCAACAACCGTATTCATCTCTGCCTCAGGAAAAAATGAATATGTTGAAGGCCTGTCTCTTGATAGGAGTGTGTATACCTAGTATATTCCCCAAATGAATACCCTTCTCTTTATGTAATTCTTGGCAATCCAGGTGCCTGAGGACAAAAACCTACAGCACCGAGAGTGTGTGTGTGTTGGTATCACTGTGTAAATATCTGTCTGTGCTTATGTATGTGTTAATCTACAAAGAAAAATATATATCATTGTTTACATGTATGTATTGTGATGCTTTTACTGACAGTAACATGTGCATCAATGTGGAGGCTGAGATCACAAGTTGTATGTTTACTAATGTAGCACCATAACAAGCATGAAAATGACTAGGTATATTGCAAATAGCTCCTAGCAACCAGCAGTGCTGGCACTGGCGTCGAAGAGGTCTCAGCCACATCAGAAGATAAAGCAGGATGCCACGACACTTCAAATGAATAGCAGATCAAGCGTGTCACAGATTATACTGTTAGACGGGGAGGGATTGAATTATAGCTGAAGGAACAGCCTTCTGGAACAGCTGCTAAATTGATCTATCAAACTCGAGCTTGACAATTTTGCGCCACAATCCTGTGTGAAATTATGAAGGGAAACATCCTAATCCGCCTTTTCGCATAGTTGATTAAGACCAAAACAGTTTTAGCTTCATCAAGTGAATTCCCTGTAGTTGAGGTGTCAAAAATGCTAAGGTACTGCACATTGAGAGAAGCTTTGAAATTGTGTAGCCCATTAATGAGAATATCTATTTATGTAAATCCACCAAAGGCAACTGTGACATCCACCCCTTTTTATCACTAGGTTAATAATCCACAGTTTGCTTAAAATTCTCCAACCCAATTTTTTCCTTTTATCCAATTCCTTTGCTTCAATGCTTTTTGGGTACTTTTCAGGACACACAACCTTCCTTCTCTGTCTCTGTCTCTCTCTGTCTCTCTCACTGTGCCATGGAAGATGAAAAGGGATTGTGGTGTATAGAGTGTATCGAGCAGCTTAACAAAAGGATACCATAAAGGCCCTGACTCTACACCCCAAGGGCGTGGCACCAGGATGCAATCTCACAGCTCCTTTGTTCTTTAGTGCTCAGCTCCAAAAAAAAATTCTCAGCAGCTCACCTTTTTCCATGGCCAGATCCAACACCCCTTTCTGTACAGCATGCTTATTTTTCTGGCTGTGTTATGCTTTTGCAGAAAGAATATGTTGGGTCTTAGGGGATGATAAACAGATCCTGAGTCAGCGCTACAAGCCAAATGAAGTCTGTTTTTTTGGAGGATTAAAAACCCTTATATTTCAGAGACAGTAACCTGGAATGTTGTTTTTTTTGCCAAAAGTAAAATACGAAAGTTGATTCCACTCTCACGTCTGCATGGTAAACATATAGCCAGAGTCAGCAGCTGGTTAGTTTAGCTTAGCATATAGGCATGAAACAATGTTGTTGTTCCTACTCCCCTCCTTTTTTTGTGTAGATAAAACAAATTAGTTATAGCTTGTTAATTAGTGACCATTACTGGTGCTGTTAAGTAGATTTTATTACCTCCTGACGGAGGTTCCACATGTTTCTAAGATAAGCTGTTTGACTGTTGGCTCGAGCTATATATTAACAGTATATACATGTGAGTGGTATCAATCTTCTTATCTCATTCTCGACAAAGAGGATTAGCCTAATTTCCAATATGTCAAACTATTCCTAAAGTTGATATATATTCTTTGCAATGTGTCACGATATGATAACCTACGCTACTTCTAATCAGCGGTGAGCTTCCTGCTGCTAAACTTTTTGCAGTTGTTGACCTTTTAATAGCCATTTGACTTTAAAGGAAGCCTCAGTTTGTTCTCCTTCCTTCAAGGAAATTGCATCAGGGTGATAAGTACTATAGTGCAGATGGTGGATGTATTCTTAATTACTATATGATTTTTGTGCAGTTCAGTAAACAAAGGATTTTTAGTCAACACTACATACGTGAGGCAACAATG
Organism: Scophthalmus maximus; assembly: GCF_022379125.1. NCBI lineage: Eukaryota > Metazoa > Chordata > Actinopteri > Pleuronectiformes > Scophthalmidae > Scophthalmus > Scophthalmus maximus. The sequence continues at coordinate 972,783 of NC_061535.1, forward strand.
GACAGATCAACTGTTTTTGCCCCAATGCACACCAACTCTGTTTACATATTTATATACATTTACATGTGTGTATGTATATCTGTTTTTTATTTTTTATTTTGTACTTAATATTTTAAATTATAATTTTAATTTTAACCTGTGTCATTGGAAGACTAGCAAAGTAAGAATTTAATTTCATGGTAAAACAGAACTTATGACTTATAATATTTAATAAACACCCTCCGACAATCTCACAAAACCTACACATTATTAGCTTTACCAAGATACTATTGTGTTGCAGAGCATCTATTAAATGTTTTTTAGAGCAGCACACAGCGTGGATGTTTGTGATATGGCTCCCGCGTGACTGTATATGTGGCATGTGTGCACAAAAGCTATATGCATGTCAGCCACACTCAGTGTTCATGAACAGCAGAGTTCCAGCAGCCAATGAACATATCCCCAGGCGTTTGCTCAGGTGTCCTTCTCGACCAATCACCGCTGCTGCCTCAGAGGGTACGTTTGTTTGTGCGTGTGAGAGACTGTGCAAGGGGAACGAGAGATCGACGAAGCAAGTTGGAGCAAGTTTTAAGTTGGTTAATGATCCTAAAACACCTCATGTTTTTGTTTTTTTCTGCAGTACTGTACAGTAGAGTTTTATTTGGTAAATCTTCTCCCCAAGCTGAACATCAGAGAGGCAGTATTTAAAGATGATGTAATCCACAGACAAATCCTGGAGCTGCTTTACAGACAGTGAGTAATAGGACAGCTCATGATGACAGCACCCATCCATGGTGATTTCACTGGGATGTGGGCATGTGACTTAAACTCAGTTGCTTGACATGAACTCAACAAAAACTCTGTCACTCAAAAACTCCAGGACGGGCCACAGTTTAACTGAATTAAATCAAGGCAAGGGGCACATATTTAGTTTATATTGCCCTTACTGTCCAAATCTATTCAACAGCATAATTTAAAGAAATGTATTTTAAAGAAATTATTTAGTAAAACATGAAAAATTTGCCCAGAGTTAGTTGGGAAAAATGACATGCCTGTGCACTAAATGTTTATGCAGAACCATCAGTTAGCTTAGGCTGGAAACATTGGAAAACAGCCGGACTCTTTTCAAAGGGAAACAGAATCTGCCTTCTAGCATCGCTAAAGCTCAACAATGAACACAATATTTTCCATTTGTTTAATCTGTACATATAAGCTAACAACTGCTGGCTTTCTACATATTTACCGTACGAGTATCACCATGCTGAAACAGCAAATTTTAGTTTTTACAATTTCAGTTTTTGCACATATTTTACAAACAAAAAGATAAAGAGTGTTGATGAATGAACCTTAGAGGTCCCAAGTGCATTTTGTTACGTTCAAACTGAACCAGATGAACTGTTTCCCTGTTCCCAGTTTTGTGCCAAAATAGGTCAAGCAAACTGGCTGCTATCCGTATCTTTACAGTTTATGGGCAGGTGATGATATGAGTCATCTCATGAAAGAAAAAAAAAAAAGTCACACTATTCCGTAACCTGTCCAAAGTTAATGCCATAACACAGTGTTGTCTTGTTTAATAACTCAGTTTGCCCTTTAAAAAGATGTTTCTGATCATAGTCACATCCTCTGTTGAAGCTTATTGGCAGATAATAAAGAACAAACATGGCATATTTACAGTCATTCACCCCAGTTCACCTTGCATTTAAAGACCCGTTGCTTTTGATCATGCCACCTTCACCTGAGGAAACTGCTTCCTGAGCGGACTCTGGCTACGTTTAATGTTAAACATAGTGTGGCCTCATATCAGGGGAAGCGCTGAAAAACACTGTTAGTGTGAGGAAAAAAGTAGGTAAAAGTGAATAGAATAAACTCCCCTTGATAACTCAGAGCATTTCCAGTAGATCCTGTTATTTTGAGAAAAACCATCATTGCATATTGCTTGGATCAACTATGACTTGCTACCGTGTTATAATAATAACCATGTGTAAGTGTGTCATAATTAAACAAAAGGAACTACAGCGTGCAAGTTGTCGTGACAAAATAGTGAAAGAGTCCTTTGGATTTCTCAACAAAACAAACACACACTAAAGAGAAATTAAAAGTTCAGTAAATGCAGTCAAACAGTCAAGAGTCTCCTGCTGTCCCAAACCTTGATTTCACTGTTCAATCATGCCACATTGAACACACAGGGATTCACTGACATCATGTGATTTTGAAAGTCACAGGGTCGGCTGGAGCGTTGAACAGTGTGTCCTTTAGAAGAACCATTGTCCTTGTTGGGCTGCCCTGCACTTGTCACAGATGAAGCCTTGATGCATTGTAAGCATGTGATTTTTCTTTTGTTCTGAATCGTTTCTTCAGCCTTGCATCATGGCAACGCATTTCAAGATAGGTCCGCACCGGGGAGCAGATTTTGAAGACCAAATTATTCATTCAGCTATTGAATAGACATGATTAAAGATGGCATTAAATGAGTATCATTCTCATTTATAGAGGAGAATCTCTGCTATCTTTATACCAGTGAATATAAGGATCGGTGCATAGGTTTAGTTTTCAATTTCTTCATTCTTAATCTCAAGTGACTTTATTATCAGCTTATTATTAGGCCACTATGATTTCAAAATACTCTATATTCTCCTTATGTAGCCATGATGTGATGACTGCATTATTTAATCTAGGAATTAATTGTATATGTGGATTGTAATACTGTAAATGCTTATAACACTTTGACATGTTATCCATGTCTGTTTAACATTGTTGTAATGAGTACAGTCTTGACCAGCTCCATATGAAAACAGCCCAGAGATAACATCTGTTATGATTTGCTGGTATAAAAATAAAGTTGGCCTGACAGTCAAGTTTATTATCCACAAGTACATGCTGTTATTGTACTTTTTATCACTGATAAAGAATGACAGTTATAGCTAGGTCACTATTGGACAGAAGCAAACAAACTGCATGACTGATCCATATCTCTCACAACTTAGAGTGGGGCATGGGTGGCCTTATCTGTGAGATGAAAACAAAAACAAAGCACAACTTTATCAGAGAAAAAATGTTACAAAATATTTTAGGATGTGGCATTTTTCGGTTAAGGAGTTTTACATTCATGAAAGCCTTCAAATGTCACCTAACACATGTAATTGTACAGTATCCTCCTAGTGGTAGGTTAGGGTAAAGTGCAGAGTTGACACTTATTACAAGAATAACCAGCAGATGGCACCCACATGACAGCCAATAAAGGATTTATGAACCATTTCCCCTCTGTTTTTCTTTTGCATTTTCATTATTCTTCCACATACATAAATTAGCTTATCATTGCACGTTTGCATTGTGTTTCAGATCAGACAGGAGAAGAGAGAAAAAGTACAGAGTACACCACTTTCTTAGCATTTTAAATTCACTGTAGAACTGGGTCTGCTTGACGCATTTCCTCTTCTAAATAGATATAAGACCGTGTTGCTATGGCACCACAACAATAACACGTGTCCTATTTATAGAGAAAAAAATGGCATTCATATTATTTCAATGTGACAACATGCTGTTAACTTTCTGACACTGACTGTATTTCAATTACACGAGGCACTTTAACATTTGTATGCTCACTGCCGCACTATCTATTGTAAAATAGAAAAGGGCAAGAAATGTCACTTGAGGACAGTTATTATCCAAAGCTTGTTTATTTTTTCAATGTAAGTGGAAGCAGACATTGAACCAAGAATCCCTCAGCTCATTTTAAAGATGCCAGCAGGAACCACAGAGGTGACAGACTGGTGGAGACAAGTGACTCTTCATTCCTGTTCTGGCTGTGAGTGTATATTACCTGTGAATGAATTTCACATGACAGGGATCACATGTTTTAAAGATATACTTATATTGGCCACTGTTATTGTTAAAATGTAATATTTTCCTCACATTTTTTTTTAATTGATGTATGTTCAGTCACATGAACATTATTTTGTTTGATTTACCCAGAGTCCCACATTGGAAAATAAGTCTGTGTCCTCTTTCCCTCTTGAAGCGATGCAGCCACAATTGTGCTCTTGTCGCAGGTTTCAGGTTTAAATTGTTTTGTACTTAGTCTGTCATTATCGTCCCTTTAAAGGTAATTGTCCCTCGTAGATCTATTGGAGTTGGGGCTTTACAGGGCACTTTTAAATCATGAAACAAGCGAAATGCTAATGAGCTCCGGCTATCGAATAATTGCAGGCAATTATTACAAAATGTCTCTTGTCATTTAATTGCAGATAATGAAATCACGAGATAGTTAAACAAGGATAATAATTTCGGTGAATATACACATCAAAACCCACACTTTGACCGTCAAGTGGGTCTGCTTGACGTCACTATACTTTGAGTTGGAAAATATCCCATCTCAACAGGACCAGACTGTAATATTGAGTGAGACTCTGAATGGGGCGCTACTTTCATCAGTGCCTGAATGCTTTTTGAGTCAAACTCGAGGAGAGGAGGAGTAAACCCCCAAAGGTGAAACCAGCAATCCAGCAAATCAAATAGAAACTCAGATGTATTACATTTGACACCCACTTGAGGCATCTGGATGTACATGAGGAGAAATGTAAGAGCTTAGGCTCAGAGGGTTGTTATATGTGTGTGTGTGTTGTCTTTCATTAATCACTCTGAGCTAACAGAAAATGGAAAATTAGCTGAAAATATATAAAGGTATTTTCAAATACAATTGAGACCGAGAAAAGTTTTAGTACATGTATGATATTGCTTTAATAGTTTAAAGAGGAATAAAGATGATTATGCTTTTTAATCAATTCACAGGTTATTAGCAGATTGGGGAGATTAAATGTGTTAGGAACAATCAATGGAAAATTGAAAATGAAGTCCTGCGGGATTTGGAAGCTCTGCTCATTGAAACTTTCGAAGCGCTGACAATAATATTTCCTTTCACAATTCAATTGTGTTGCCTCAAAGCAGGCCTGGTGCTGTTTTGAGAGTTGAGTGTGCAGTGGTGCCACGGAGGTCAGCCCAGCAGGATGAACTACACACAGAAAATCCTGTGCTGAAGTGTTATGAACCAAGTGCTCTTGTGTTTAGGAGTTCTACAGAACATGCGATTATGTTGTAATGAGACAAGGTCAGTTTGCTCAGCAGGGATGTGATTAGTAGGTCTGGACATTATTCATCTTTGCTGACATTTAATTCGGCCTCTGTTTTCCCACTATGAGACTATAACCCACCTTATATTTGAACTTTTTTATTTTTTATTACCCTTTTTAATTTGTATGAATCATAACCAAAATGAATATGCACTTTTCTGTCACAAAAGTATTTTGTATGAATAAAATACAACACAATAAAGGTTTACTTTGCTTTTTTGTTGCAGTGGTTAGTAGTGAGATACAAGCAAACTGTGTGTAGCTCCTTTTAAATTAGATGAACTTACAAATAACTATATAACTATATAACTTTTTTCTTCTCTCTCTCTCTCTCTCTCTCTCTCTATATATATATATACACACACACACACATATATGTACATATATACATATATATATATATACAATAGCTGCCCCTTACCTATGAATAGTTATGTATCTTTTACAAATCAATCTTGTAGTCTGCAAAAATGTGTATCAGTCTTTCCTCATACAAAAACAATAAGCGACAGGGTTTTGGCCTTTGCGCATGAAATTCCCATGTGGCAAAATCAGGTTGCGGTGAGTTCATGTGAAAGGACCCTTTCAATCTCACAGTTTGGACTTGCCCAATTGTGCGATCGGGATGTAAGACATCACACTCTTCGGATGAAACGCTTCAACACATCAGCTCAGCAAATAATGTACGTTTTCACTCGCATATGTAGCCCTCTGAGTCTCACATCACCCTGGACCTGGGAAAACATGATGCTCACAAATCAGACATGAGAAATCCGTCCTGACGTGAGTCATCAGTCATTCAGTGTTTGTGTTACAGCCCGTTCAGCCAACCCTGAAACACACCACGCAGACACCGGCAGGTGCAGAAGCATTCTACTTTTGATCTCTCCACAGAGTGCCCTGCTATGATTATTTCAGACTGACTGCCTTTGATTCATTGTGGAATACGACTATTTTAGTTTATTTCAGTCTATTTTAGTCCTTCTATTTCATGGTGTTTCTTGTGTTCTCAGATCACATGGTGGGAGCAGGCAGCACAGCATGCCAGCAAAAGAATTACACCTACTCTCCTACATCCAAAGCCACAGTATATATACACTGGGAATTGCAAACAGCCATTCACGAAGGCCTTTGTGATCACTGTTGTGTTTGTATGCAAGGGTTGTGAACCTTTCAAAAACATAAATTTTACAGACAGGTTAAAGGCAACCTCTTAGCCAATCAGGATCTAGTATTGTCACTGTTCTGCACAGAATCGGTTTTCAAATTAATTCAATACATTTCATCAACTACACGATTTTGTTTTAATGTAGTGAAGAAGAAGCAGAATCAGGTGAAAGAGCTTTTATGAAATTGATCACATAACAAGAACAGACTGTGTCTTCTTTTTTTTTTGGCATCTGAATCTGGTGCGAACCAAATATATATTTGGACGACGACTTTGGTTGGATTTTTGGCGACGTGAAGAAGCTGCCAGAACCGAATACAGCCACAGCTGTGGAGGAGGCACCGCATTGGACCTTTTTCACTTAGTGCTGTTGGCAGTGGTGGGTAGTGTGTTCATGTCTGAATAATAATTTTAAACTCATCCCGCTGAGTGACTTTGTCAGCAAAGTTAAAGCTTTAGAATGATTAATCATTCAACACACAAAGCTGATTTTTATTTACTGTGCTTTAATTTGTCCAGTCAAGACAATAGCAAAAAAAAAGTGACGTGAAAATATACTAGGCAAAAGTAAAAATCGAAAATATATCCAGCACTTCATTATAGATATGTGTCTGCCATATAATTCCAGCCTCTGGTAAAGATCAATAATTGCCCTGCAGTTGATCACATCAAAGGGCCTCATTAGAATTGACACACACATATTGGCTTTATGAAGCTCCTTGGATCTTTCAGTCTCTCTGTGTCCGGAATTTTTTGGTAGGATGGAACAATCTCGACGTAAAAACAGAAAAGTTGATCCCTTTTAGTCATTTCTGATTTGTGAAATTGACAGTGAAGGAGTGTATTTTTAAACATTCCATTCCAATTCAAAGTCAGGCGTAATAAGTTGTCAAAAAATCCTATCTTTTCATCTTCAAATGGTTAATCTTTCTCACTTCGCTCTTCTAACTACTGCATGCTTTGGCCTAGGCTTATATCAAAAAAAACTTTTTTGAAAGGCCAAATAAAAAAACTCATCTTTGTGAACACTAGCAGAAAATGTTCATTATGATCCATTTTGTATTCATCCTTGTTACTGTGTTCGTAGAACAAAGACATTCTGCTACCTTCAGGGTCTGTGATTTCTGTTTTGTTTGAAAAACAAATTCAAAAAGGAAATGGCCAGACAATTCCAGATGTTAACCAGAGCAGTTGAGTAGTATTTCAGATTGTGTCATCAAACATTTATCTTTTTTTTTTACACACACATTTAAAATGAATGACAAGAAAGCAAAATTCAATTTCTCCACAGAAAGCTTGTTTGTGTGGCATTTGCTCTGTGCAAAAGTTATATCGCTTATCGGTTATACCTGCTCTCTCCATTTTTAACATCCCTCTGTGCACAGTGGGGAATCAAATTTGCCCTGCCACCTTAAAGAAATATGGGTCTGGGTTGTAAATCAATACTAATAAATAAAGACACACACACACACACACACACACACACACATAAATGACCATGACTGAGAAGCCCGCAGACTCTGGAGACACACACATGGATCCACATATGGTAAATAAATTACACTGTGAATCTTAATTAAGCTACACAGCTGGGTCTTTTTAAGTCATGCAGCACACACCATGTTGGACTAGTTTGAACATGTCGGTACAGCAACATAGGAACTGGCAGATGGAGGAGGGCTAAGAAAACTATATACAGTGACACATAAACAGCAAACGGGACGGAGCATTTGAAGATTCTTGCTTTTATGTTGAAGCTTTTCATGACAATAGCTATGTTATCATCACCACACATGAAGTAGAGATTTCTCTAGGAATACCTTCCAAATGTTACACACTCACAAGTTTATTACAATAAGGGGAGAAGAAGAAGACACAGAGGACGTGGCTCCTCTGATTGTTGTCGACACCGTAACTGGTTTCAAACTGGGCTTGGAAAGGAAAATGCATAGCAGGTAAAAGGGAATGGTAATGTGGTCACAGTAACGTAATATCACTTATGTGTTATACTTTATATGAGGGAGAGGCCTAATATGGTCATAAATCTGTGACAGAAGAATGAACGTCCACTTTATCAATGCAGTTTATCTCATATTCACAAGTACCAGTGGCTGATGTGATGAAATAATAATGCATGCCAGGAGCATAAAGTACAGTATATCTCTCTGGAGCCCTTGCACGTGGCCTGAACTGGTTTCATACACTGATCACTCTGAAGTTTATCGTGATCTGGTCCCCGCTGTGTTGCCTCGTGCATACATTTCCTGTGAATGAGAGGGCTGTAATCAAGGTTGATTAGCCTATGTCTGGCAGCTCCACCCTGTCTTGATAATGGCAAATCACTCACACACACACACACACACACACACACACACACACACACACACACACACACACACGGTCATCATGGAAAAACAATTCCAGTCATGACACAACTTGTAGTTATTTATTCATTGCAGTAGTTTATTTAAATATTTGTTTCTGCATTTCTTTATTGTGATCAACCGTTTTCTTAAAAAAAATGACAACGTTTTTTTAAAGGGGCAGTTAGTAATTTTAATCCAATACACTTTTTTGTGGCACTCCTGGCTCTGTAAATTGAAATTCACTTACCGTCCCTTTAACTGTATGATTGATTTTATTCATTGAATCAGATGCCAATTACAACGACTGTAATTAGCTCAACAAACCTTTCAAGCTTTGGAGTTGGTGTTACTGTAATTGGCTTTAAAGTGACTCATAAAGGTAGTCAGTGTTTGAAGGTTTGGTTATACATTTTTCAGCCTCTCCAAAATCCAAAGTGTAAGTATTTGTAGCTCTAACTTTTAAGCAGCAATTGTTGAAATGTGCGATCAACTATCTTACGCGCCAAGGCCAAAACAGCTTGTTTCTCCAACAAGCTGTTTTCTAGGAAGTTTAAACTCCAGCATTTGCAGCTAACATTACCCACGACACCAAGATGAGGACCAAATGATATTATTGAAAATGTCTCTTTTATTATGTAAGCTAGCAGCCAAACAGGGTTGTGTTGAGATGAAGAAGTAACGATCTGATCATACATTTAATACTAGGACTAAATCGCTCTGCCTGGGACAGCAGTTTTTAGTACTATATTATAAATGTGGCCATTGTGTGCATATTTGAGACCCTTTTACAAGATCATGAGTTAAAATGAGTTGCTGTCACAGCCGATAAAAGACATTATTTCCACCTGCAAAATGTCAGTGAGATGTGTAACCTGCTTTAGTTTGAAAAAAGGAGGAGCCACTGAGTCAACAATGACTGCAACGTTTGAGTGGTAAATCTGTGCAATGCAAAAACTGTCTGACCAACAACCACTAAAGGAGTTAGTTAATTTATTTGCTAGGGTGCCCGATACCATGAATTAGAGGGAGTGCATCAACGTAGGGTTGCATGTAATTTGCTTAAAATAATTCTACACATGAATGTCGTTGATGTTAGTGGAACATTTTAATGACATTTTTTCAATTAATGCTAGAGGAGGAGCTGTATGATTTCCTCTGCATGTCCTTCTATATAATGACACCCATTTTTAATTTGATACTGTTCCCAGTGGTCAGAGCTACACCCACCTGCACAGCACAGTTTGTTTTAACTAATGGGACAGGTCACTCCTCTGGAATCTGCCCACTCAGCACATTGGATCTTCCAAATTGAATAATCAATAATCGGATGAGCACTGCAGGCTACATTTAGAAATTGCTGAAACAATATGTATGAGCAGATACAGAGAGATCTAACGGTTGGTGATGGAGCCACTCGTGTTAACACCCTTAATATATCATGACATGTTAATATTCTTTTTTTTATTGTGGTTCTTTGGGGATTCATTCAATCCCACTCCTTTCTCTATCGTAATGTCACTTGTAATTCAGTTTCTAAAACATTTTATAGTGACTACTGTCCATTCCTACTACATATCCAAAAAGTGCATGAATTGTGTTTCCTGTAGTCAATTTGCTGTTCGCTTGAAGTTCCGCTCATATCTCTTTCATGATTTAGGTGGTATTGAGTCTGCCTGGGTTTGCAGAGTGAGAACATGTTGCTAAGTGCTGCAGCCCAAGAGGACATTTTAAGTGAGAGGTGGGCTGTGTAGAGAGGAGTTGGCATGGACCAAAGGCAGCTCTAAATAAAAAGGAAAAGGTAAACAACGGTGGGTGCTAGATTTTAACACTGTAGTTTGCCAGCAGTCAAATATTTCCACAAAACTGCAATCGGAATCATCTTTGAATCATGATGCAAAGATGATTAAAAGAATGATTTTTTAAAATTATGATTTAGGATGCTGGAGATGAGCTAAGACCTCACACTATATAATGATCTTGATCATATACTGTAAATTCACGTTTTGTAGATGTTACAGAGCATTTGCTGGTGTAACATCTATCTGAAGTGAGAAAAGAAGAAATCTGAGGTGAGATATAATTTAATTGTTATTTGCATCTTACCAGACATCAATATTATGCTAATTTCAACATTTCCTCGTGTTGTTTGAATCTCTCAGAAACAGCAACAGCAGAAGAGGACAGAAACAGGCAACCTGCTTGCCAGAAAAGGTTAAAACTGATGGCATTTCAGAAGAGCACAAATTTGTCAAAGATTCTAATGAAATTGCTACATTGGCAGACAGAAATGTTTATGCATCTTTTTGGACACTTTCAGCTCTGGTGTGAGTACAAACATGTTAAATGGATCAAATGGAGCTAAAACTGTTTGTAAGGTGAACATTTAATCCATTTTAGCTGATGATAAACTAAAACAAGAATTTATGGATGTTAGTGCAGCTAATGCAGTAGTTACTTCGATATAATACAAATAAAGCTAAATAAAATTATACCGTTTTTCAACAATACTCATCATGGGAAAACAACAAAAAATAGGAATGTGTTCAATGTCTCAAGATGAAGTAATGGGCAATGCAATTTGTTTAGTGTCTTCAAGAGCACCAAAAGCATCCCCTGAATATGAATGCACTGTAATAATGAAATAAAACAAAAGCTGTTTTCCCCCCTGGGGCTTGTTGTGTTATAACATATGAGCTGGATTGTTTGCTCCTATTCTATCTGCAGAGTTTGGGTCAACATATTTTCTAAGGCACATCTAAATCCTTGTTAAAAGGGGATTTTCATTATAAAATCCTGAGCGGGCACAAGAAAGCCACAGACGCTCGTGGACACGTTGTTTTCACCGGCATTGTGATCATCACGGCAATCAACCACATTGTGTTCCCATGCAACAGATCTCATTCATATTGTAATGTTTCTTCAAGGGAATTCAAACCCGAAGCTCTGACACTGGGTGTGTATAATGTGAGTCATGATAAAAACAGCACCTACACGCACATCAGCAGACATCACGGTGGTGCGTTCAAACATCGTCGGAGCTGCTTGAGGTGGAGGGCATTGGTGTGGACTAAATCAGATGAAAGAATTATCAGTAGGAAAGACAATATACAAGCTTGTCCTCACAAAAGCACCACACACAAAACAAACAGGACTTCACCCCTTTCTCAGTCCTTCCGTCAGATCGGCTTCCTCGCCAAGTGAAGTGCCCTCACCCAGCCTTAACATAGCTGTTCCTCTGAACTCTGCTGAATCAAACATTTCAAGCCAAACACTGTAAACCACACAAGGCAAATATCTGAAAAGGATGAAAGTATGCACAAGCTGCTTTCTCTTTACATATTTTTCTGACTGGAAGCCATTTTCTAAGAGTGGGGCAAAGGCGAGCAGACTTGTTGAAAATGTTTCAGGACCTTCTTGGAGGAAAAACAACATCTTTCTTTGACTTAGCACTTACAGACATCCTATATGACCCGGGTGACTGAGATTCTTCACAGACCTGTACAGAGCTTCCTCTCTCTGTCCTGGTGCCATAGCAACAGAGCACGAGACTGTGATGGTTTATCTTCATTGTCCCGAGGAAACATTGCGGAACAGAGGAATCACCTGTCTCTGCTGTGACTCTCCTGCTATTGAATGAACCAGCGGGTTAAATTTCTTTATGACTGTGTTTGCATACAAGAGTATGTTTCTGTGTGTGTGTGTGTGTGTGTCTGTCTACCTAACGAACACATGGTGGGATTTCCCACATCTTTCCAGTCTGAGCAGTCAACTCGGCAATTAGCTTGCTCGATTACTTTCCAGCAATCTTGAAATTTAAACACCACTTGCCAAGTCTCACCAGGATCAAGCCTTCTTGTGACTGCATTTAGACCCATCTATCTGTGCAACAGCTTTTTTCTTTTATACGTCTACTAAACTTTAGGTCTTTCTGCCCTCTCTCCATGTCTGCATTGGTTTAACCAGGCCAACTGGGGTGTGAATTTGGAACAAAGAGCCAGACAACACGAAAGATAACACTGTTTTCTTTTGCGGGGTTTTCTACTGCAACCCAATAAAAACATTGTTTCTTTAAAAAAACAACTAATTGAAACACACAAACTGTAGCATGTCACTGTTATCACAGGATGGCATTACTTCTGAGAGAGGCTTTAGCGGCTGATAAAGGTGTTTCCATTTAGAATGTCATAGGCCTATCCTAATTCATCCTCTCTGAGTCTGTTTGGGATGCTTCTCACATACATTGTATCAACTATTCATGGCCTGGCAGAGTGAGTTATTATGGTGATTGACAGCGCCGGGGTCAGACAAGTGAGGAAAAATAGCAGAACATAAGCAAAGAATCAATTTTCCGAGCAAACATGATATAAGTTATGTTTGCAATCTCCAAGAAAAGGCTGATGACAGCGTTTCCCTCAGGTTTCAAATCCTACCTTGTTTTTTGTTTTGATGCTAAAAGGAAACTGCAGCAGTGTTTTATAATCACGTCATTTGCCTGAGACCCTTACTCATAACGATTTTTATCATACGATGTACAGCTGTTTGTTTGAAAGTATGGGTACATTGGCTGTATTTATTAATGTATGTCTGGAAAAGTTCAAATATACTGTATATAACACCTTAATTGAAAAGAAAATCACCAATAATCCTCTTCACAGGCTAATTGAGAAAAGAGAATTAAGTGTGTGTTTTACCTGCATTTGATTGTTCTGTTTTTAAGCCACACTATTGGCATTGCTCAAGACATGGCAATGTTGATCTGTTGGTTTGTACATTTGCAAGCTCCATTGTCTATTTTACTCTAAATGAGACCAGAATTTACTAAATGAACATCACGGAGTATTGGAGAAGACTTGAAACTAGTGATTGAACCACAAACTCCTCAGGAAAATTTGTACTGACAAAATAAATCAAGGTAGAAGTAAAGTCATTTTCTCATCAATTTCTAGACTTCTTTTTGAAACCAGGGAGTCGCCCTCTATTGTTGATTGCAGAGAATACAGGCTTCAGGCATATGCGGATTGGCTTAAAATGAAGACATTAGCATTAAACTTAAACCGCCACCTGTCCATCCAATTCTTGTTAATGCGATATTTCAGGAATGCCTGGAGGGTATTTCATTATCATAACATTGTGCAAAGACATTATTAGCCATAAATCAGGAATTTATACTTTTCAAAGTCTTCACTATGCCTGGACAGGAATGCATGAAAATTGCAACTTGACTAGTTGGCGGATCTGTACAACCACAAGGCTACGTTTTGAGGGGATTTTTAGTTTATTGTCTTTATTTATTATCACTGCAAATAAATGAGATATGCAGATCAAAATTATCAATGTATACCATAGTAATGGGTTTTATAGACAAAGTTTTGGGATAGCTTGTATTTAGAGAGAAAGACAGATACGGGTTAATATTCCCAAATACATTTCCTCTTTTCTGTTGCACCCATCAACAGAGCTCATGCATTAAAATATGAAAAAATAATCTTCAAACTCCAGCAAGACCTATCCATCCCATTTCTGTTTCAAGTCAAAGAAGGGCTTATCAGCTTGTATCTCCTCTGGAGCATTTTAGAATATCCAATTTTCCATTCTGCTACAATCACCTCTATTTTGCCTTGAGCTTGAATTAAAAGCAAGCAAGGAGTGGATGGTGAGAAATAGAGAGTGAGAGCTCATTCAGATCACACATATGCTCACTAGGATCCTCTTCTCCACAGTCCTGCTGTGCAGCTTCTATTTTGATGAAACTGAGCTGTCGCAGAATAACAAGTGGAACAACAGTAGAGTCACACCGTTGACATTGTCTCACACAGGAGGAGACTGAGCCCACTTTGTTGTGGAGATAGGACGAGGCAGTACAGGACACCTGGTCTTGTCTGGTCATTGCACTCTACACCACATGCACCTTACCTATTACTGTTCAAGTGATACCTGAGGCTATAGTGTTTGAAAACTTGGAATGTCTCTGTTGACATGTAAACTGGCAAATGTATTCCATTTCTTTGAAAGAAAAAATAACATATGTGCAGAAAGATTACAGACATGTAAATGATATTTGCTGTTCACAGTGTTAAAACATGAAATGAATATATTTCTACAGTCCTCACACGTTTCTGTATTTGGTCACATCCCAATGTAATCCAATCTGCTGTCAAATGTGTGTGAAAACACACATTTTTATATTCGACCACTGTGCCTGTGTCATGAGGTGGATTGTTGCATCTATTTCTGTAAAACTCTGTAGCTAAAGGTTTGCCTTGAAAAGGGCAGCTGGTTCTAATCCTACCTCAGGTCAGCCAAGCCACATTTTCATGCCCCGCTGTCTTCCCTGAAAACATGGATTGATGAGATTCTTTGAACAGCAGCAGGCTCTGAAATGTGCATACTGGCAGCGGCACTGCAGAGAGATAGGGCATGCCAATGCCTGCTAATAAAATGACCTCCAGTAGCTGGGAAATCATCTCATCTCATCTCCTCTTCAACCGCTTATCCGTGGTCGGGTCGCGGGGGCAGCAGCTTCAGTAGGGGGCCCCAAACTTCCCTTTCCCGGGCCACATTAACCAGGTCTGACTGGGGGATCCCGAGGCGTTCCCAGGCCAGTGTGGAGATATAATCTCTCCACCTAGTCCTGGGTCTACCCCGAGGTCTCTTCCCAGCTGGACGTGCCTGGAACACCTCCCAGGGGAGGCGCCCAGGGGGCATCCTTACCAGATGCCCGAACCACCTTAACTGGCTCCTTTCTACGCAAAGGAGCAGCGGCTCTACTCCGAGCTCCTCACGGATGACTGAGCTTCTCACCCTATCTCTAAGGGAGACCCCAGCCACCTTTCTAAGGAAACCCATTTCGGCCGCTTGTACTCGCGATCTCGTTTTTTCGGTAACGACCCATCCTTCATGACCATAGGTGAGGGTAGGAACAAAGATTGACCGGTAGATCGAGAGCTTTGCCTTCCGGCTCAGCTCCCTTTTTGTCACAACGGTGCGGCAAAGCGAGTGCAATACCGCCCCCGCTGCTCCAATTCTACGGCCAATCTCACGCTCCATTGTCCCCTCACTCGCAAACAAGACCCCGAGGTACTTAAACTCCTTTACTTGAGGTAAGGGCTCATTCCCTACCCAGAGTAGACAATCCACCGGTTTCCTGCTGAGAACCATGGCCTCAGATTTTGAGGTGCTGATTCTCATCCCAACCGCTCCACACTCGGCTGCGAACTGATCCAGTGAGTGCTGAAGATCACAGACCGATGGTGCCATCAGGACCACATCATCTGCAAAAAGCAGTGATGAGATCCCCAGGCCACCGAGCTGCAACCCCACCCCACCACGACTACGCCTCGATATCCTGTCCATGAATATCACAAACAGGATTGGTGACAAAGCGCACCCCTGGCGGAGACCAACCCCCACCGGGAACGAATCCGACTTACTGCCGAGAACCCGGACACAGCTATTGCTTTGAGTATACAGGGATTGGATGGCCCCAAGAAGTGACCCCCTCACCCCATACTCCCTCAGCACCTCCCACAGTATCTCCCGGGGGACCCGGTCATACGCCTTCTCCAAATCCACAAAGCACATGTAGACTGGATGGGCATACTCCCAGGCCCCCTCCAGGATCCTTGCAAGGGTAAAGAGCTGGTCCGTTGTTCCACGTCCAGGACGGAATCCACATTGTTCCTCTTCAATCTGAGGTTCGACTATTGGCCGAACCCTCCTTTCCAGCACCTTGGAGTAGACTTTACCCGGGAGGCTGAGAAGTGTGATACCCCTGTAATTGGCACACACTCTCTGGTCCCCCTTTTTGAACAGGGGAACCACCACCCCGGTCTGCCACTCGTTTGGCACTGTACCCGACGTCCACGCAATGTTGCAGAGACGTGTCAACCAAGACAGCCCCTCCACACCCAAAGCTTTCAACATTTCTGGGCGGATCTCATCAACCCCTGGGGCTTTGCCACTGTGAAGTTGTTTGACTACCACAGTGACCTCCGCCAGGGAAATTGACGATGATCCTCCATCAGCCTCCAGCTCTGCCTCTACCATAGAGGGCGTGTTAGTCGGATTCAGGAGTTCCTCAAAATGCTCCTTCCACCGCCCGATTACCTCCTCAGTTGAGGTCAACAGTGTCCCATCCTTACTGTACACAGCTTGGATGGTTCCCCGTTTCCCCCTCCTGAGATGTCGAATGGTTTTCCAGAAGCATCTTGGTGCCGACCTAAAGTCCTTCTCCATGACTTCTCCGAACTTCTCCCACATCCGCTGTTTTGCCTCTGACACGGCAGAGGCTGCAGCCCTTCGGGCCCGTCGGTACCTTGCAACTGCTTCCGGAGTCCTCTGGGATAACATATCCCTAAAGGACTCTTTCTTCAGTTGGACAGCTTCCCTGACCACCGGTGTCCACCACGGAGTTCGAGGGTTACCGCCCCTTGAGGCACCTAAGACCTTGAGACCACAGCTCACCGCCGCAGCTTCAGCAATGGAAGCTTTGAACATTTCCCACTCGGGTTCAATGCCCCCAACCTCCACAGGAATGCCAGAAAAGCTCCGCCGGAGGTGTGAGTTGAAAATCTCCTGGATGGGGGCCTCCTCCAGACGTTCCCAGTTCACCCGCACTACACGTTTGGGCTTACCAGGTCTATCCAGAGTCTTCCCCCACCCCCGGATCCAACTCACCACCAGATGATGATCAGTTGACAGCTCCGCCCCTCTCTTCACCCGAGTGTCCAAAACATGCGGCCTCAGATCAGATGAAACGATCACAAAATCGATCATCGACCTTTGGCCTAGGGTGCTCTGGTACCATGTACACTTATGAGCATCCTTATGTTCGAACATGGTGTTCATTATAGACAAGCCATGGCTAGCACAGAAGTCTAATAACAAACAACCACTTGGGTTCCGATCAGGGAGGCCGTTCTTCCCAATCACGCCTCTCCAGGTGTCTCCATCATTGCCCACGTGGGCGTTGAAGTCTCCCAGCAGAACAACGGAGTCCCCTACTGGGGTCCTTTGCAGGACTCCATTCAGGGTCTCCAAAAAGGCCGAATACTCTGAACTCCTGTTTGGTGCATATGCACAAACAACAGTCAGAGTTTTCCCCCCTACCACCCGAAGGCGTAGGGAGGCGACCCTTTTGTCCACCGGGGTAAACTCCAACACAGCGGCGCTCAGCCGGGGGTTTGTGAGTATCCCCACACCCGCCCGTCGCCTCTCCCCCTGGGCAACTCCAGAGAAAAAAAGAGTCCAACCCCTATCCAGGAGTACAGTTCCAGAACCGAAACTGTGCGTAGAGGTAAGCCCCACGAGATCCAACTGGTAGCGCTCCACCTCCCGCACAAGCTCCGGCTCCTTCCCCCACAGAGATGTGACGTTCCACGTCCCCAGAGCCAGCTTCTGCAGCCCAGGTCCGGTTCGTCGAGGTCCCCGACCTCCACTGCCACCCGTGTGGCAGCGCACCCGACACCAGCGGTTCTTCCTATGAGTGGTGGGCCCACAGGATGGAGAGGAGGTAGGTGCCACGTAGCTTTTTCGGGCTGTGCCCGGCCGGGCTCCGTGGCAAACCCGGCCACTAGGCGCTCGCCGACGAGCCCGCCGCCTGGGCCTAGCTCCAGACGGGGGCCCCGGGCTTCCTCCGGGCTGGGTCCCTTTTCCTCTTCCTCTGCTGTCCATGGTGTCTTTGTTGAACCATACTTAGTCTGGCCCCTCGCCTGAGACCACTCTGCCATGGGAAACCCTACCAGGAGCACTAGGCTCCAGACAACACAGCCCTCAGGTTCATAGGGACACACAAACCCCTCCACCACGGTAAGGTGATGGTTCCCGGAGAGCTGGGAAATCATAAAAATGAATACTTATTAAAACTAAAATGCTCTCCCCGAAATTCTCTCTTCACCCCTCTCTAGCCTGCATGCAGGCTTGTGTGTTTGTAAAAGTGTCTATGTCTGACTGTAGCCGACCGTCACCCAATATCTAGCAGTATGCCTGCTGGCTAATCCTCAATACATGTTACTTTCATAAGCTGTCTTGTCAAAGTGTCAAGCTTGACGCCGTGCATCAAAAATTAAGAGCTCATTTATTTTCATCTTTTATCATCCAAGGATTATGTGGAAGAAAGAATGCACACACTGAAAAAAAAACAACAGACACGGTTACACACGATGGACCATTCTAGATTCCACAACTGTTATTTTGTTTCTCAAGTTTAAATACAAGTGTGAATTTCTGAGTGCCTCTGGTGAACGTGATGGTCCACATTTATAACTCTTTTGAACATTTAAAAAAAAATGGAAACAAGGGTAAACAGCACATTTTTTCAACACTTTACATTTCCTGAGATGGGTCGTCACATTGAACAAAACCTACTGTAAGACGGTTGAAGGGTGAATAATACACTATCCTTGGGCAAGTTATAGAGCAGTAAGAAGTCATTAAATAAGTCAATCCTGCACAATGGCTCTTGTCAAACAGCAAGTCATGCGATAAATACACAATAGAGGGGCCAAGTCAATTGTTTTAACCATTTCTGACAGAGTGAGGTAACAATAATTATTGTTTCTGTCTATATTCCATGCTTTTCATTATTAACCACAAAATATTGCTAATATTCAAACAACCATTACAAAAAGTGGCCTTAATTTTCTTTTCATTTTCCTTCATTGTGATACATTACTCTTTTCAGCAGCTGAGTCTCAATTATTAATTTTCCAATTATTGAGGCAATCTCTTCCTGTACTATACATGGCAAACTCAAAAATATCAACATACAGTTAAACATCATGTAAAAGTACAAATTAAAGAAAGAGGCTGAAGTTAGGTAAAGACAATATGCAGGTTGATTATTCATTAAGCCTGAATTGGAAAATCTTGATGCATCTGTAAAGCATCAAATTCCATGAGCTACGTCAAACGCATGGCTAAACCTTTTTTTTTTTCAGATAATCGCATGTTTTTTTTTGTGCAGGGCTTTAGTGATGGCAATGTTGGTCGGTTGGTTTACTGTCAGGTATGGCAACTTGCAGTGCAGCCGATGTTGTACCCAAAATGCAGTGGGAGAAATGAACGAGTTACATTCACCTTTTTATAGCGTTGACTATTTTACTTTGCTACATTTAAAGTTGAAATTGTTATAGACTAATAACCAACGTCACATGATGAAATTATTGTTGCGTCTGGAATTGGATAATTCAGTCTGTGCACTCACATGTATTGTGGTTAGTGAAAAAAAATGAAATACAGAAACTTAAACATTCATTTTTAAGTGAATAAAGCAGCCAGCAGATATTTTGGCCGTGGTGACAATTGGTAACATTTTGCGGCCGTCATATCCTGTGAGTGCACAACGGTTGTGTTGAATTTGGGAAAACACTACCCTGTTGGAATTCATGCACTATGCCAGTGTGTATACTGACCTCACAGTGCACTGACTGAAGTGTCACTTTCGAGACACAGCATTAATCTTGTTAAATGATTTGGGATAGGATCAATAACTTGAACAATTTTTTGTTGCTTGTTTCTTCTACACCGGGTTCCCTACCTAAGACACTCTTGGATTGGGGGAGTCAGGGACCAAACCACCAACCCTGGGCACAGTGGCCACCATGCTCTATCACCACAGCCGCGGCCAGCCACAGGATTTTCTTATACAACTAGAATGTCACTTACCTGCGCCAAGGCCCAACAGTCCCCTTAAATTCAAACATGCAGCAATATGATCAGTAGTTTTTGCATAATCCTGCAGACAAACAACAAAAAAATAACTCCGGTGGCAGAGGTAATCAGTAGACGTAATCCTTCAGTTAGCTGAAGCATTCAGATTCACCAAATTTTTCACTGGAAAGCAATGATAGTTGGTTTGAACAGTTGCACAGCGGCCTCTTCTGCCTTTCAAATTCAGAAATTTTATATTTTAAGAGATTTGGGCAAAAAACTTTGATGTTGCTATGCAACTGGAACTCACTTACATATAAAACAACTATTTGCTGAGGAACCATTCCTCATGCTTGAGACTTAATGTATGAAACAAAATGATATAAGGCTCACTCACTGATTCTATGGGGGTGAAAACTTTCAGTCAAGGTTT
This sequence comes from Scophthalmus maximus, assembly GCF_022379125.1. NCBI lineage: Eukaryota > Metazoa > Chordata > Actinopteri > Pleuronectiformes > Scophthalmidae > Scophthalmus > Scophthalmus maximus. The sequence goes on from NC_061535.1 coordinate 993,504, forward strand.
GCAATTAGTGCAGGGAATAGGAGAGTCCACAGCTTGTTCTTAGTTTATTATATGTTAGGTTAATTTTTGTTCAGTTCTAAAATATTTTCTTCTACTTTAAAATGATTCCCAGCAGCTTCACATACGATGATGAAACTGTTTATGAGGGAGTTAACATGCTTTTCTCCCTAATAAGCCTGAAACGACAGAGAGAAAACCAACATAGACGACGTTGTATCTACTCCTGCCACAACACAAGCAATTTGTTATTCTCTTCGTAGCTACAACATCCTCAGACAGTCATTTCAGTCCAGCTGTGAGGTTACCTACGCATGGTAATAAACAAAACACCGCCTAGATAAAAATGACAGTTTTTTCTTCAGACACAGTTTATGGGTATCATTCATTCCCATTATCAATCCTTTTCTGTCTGGAGGAGTAACACTGTAGAGTGCATGCTGGTGTAGTGTGTCCGCTGAGTGTGCTGAATGTCTCAGCGCTGTCGGGAGAAGAGGTTCCTCAGAGCATTGTTGTAGTTCTTGTTAAAGGCGGTGTATATGAGTGGGTTGAAGAAGGAGTTGGAGTAGCCCAGCCACAGGAAGATGCTCTTCCAGATGGGCGGGATGTCACAGGAGCACAGCGGCACGATGAGCTCGGTGATGAAGAAGGGAATCCAACAGAGCACAAACACACCAATCAAAATGCCGACCATCAGCGCAGCCTTTTTCTCCTTCTGCTCACGCCACGTGTCACCGTCCGTCTGGAAGGTCACGGTGGCGTGGCGCACAGTGAACACCATCTGGGGCTGCTGTGTTTCCGCCTTCACCTGGGAAGCAGCCGATCGGAGAATAAATCAGTTACTCTATTGATGCATCTGTCAAACCTGGTTGGCTCTGTGATTAGAAAAAATATAAACGTATAATAAACATGTTCAATAATATAGGCCAAAGAAAATCAGTCACTGAAGTGAAAATATTGTGGCTGCTCAACAAGAGATGGATTATAGGCTGCTGAACACAAGTGTGTTCTGACTGCTGTATTTCTTTTCTCTTGTTTGTGTCCTAGCACAGATCAGGGCTGATTTAATGTTTCATTTATCTGTTGCAGTCGCCCATGTCAGTATGCTCTTCTAAGATTTTCCTCTTTTTTTTTTTACATCTCTGAATGTGCCAGAAATAAAGCATGCAGACGAATACTCTTGTGTTGTGCTCAGTATTAAAACAAGAAGCTGCACCAGGATGAAATTCAGTGCGGGACAGCATAGTGCTGTTGGGAAGTTTTCAAATTCATCGGGTGGTTTCAGACACCTCAACACTCAACACTTGAATGGTCCAGTAGCTAAAATGGGCACTTAACGTCAAATCGTCCTTCACACAGCGGATCACTGAGGTTATGATGTGCCTTCGACCTAAGAAACGGGGACTCACCTTTAACGCCTTAAAGCTAAACCTGTGGAGATATCTTATCCTCTTCCACCTGATAATCTTCTAAAACATGGTGTCTTCTTTAGAGTCGATGTACCAACACACAGGTAAAACACCATCTCTGGTCATTATTTCTGTTTCTTAGAGTGCGACTGATATAGATTTTTGGAGGCCAAGGCCAATAATGACATTAAGGAGTAAAAAATATCTGATACCAATATTTTTTCTAATTCCTAATACAAAACTATTCTTAGTCTTAGTTGGTTGTACACAAATAGAAAAAATAAAATTATGAATATTATATTCCATTCTCCTCCAAACACACTGGACCTGTGAACAAGAAAGACAAGTGTACTTAATATGTTCTAGGTCAATTAAATCAGTCGGGAAAGGTGTAGTTTGTAGTTTTAGTGTATCTAAAACATAGAGATAGGAGATAATGCATCAGCCTCTTGACAGTTTTCACATTTGCAGTGACATGAGCCATTTTTTTGAAATGATCTGATTTGTGTAACTAGGCCCAGAGTCCAAGCATCATAACTGTCCAGTGTGGCATGAGTGTGCATGTGTATATGTCTTCATGTCTTTGAGCAGGGGTTGATTGTTGAATGAGTGCAGGAGGTTTATTAATTTGAATGTTGACGCCACCAATCACATCACTGCAGACACTGTGCGGGGCTCGCAACGTCAATTCAAAGTATGCTGGGAAATGATGAGAATATACTTTGGCTGGGTAATGAGACACATAATACAACCAAAAGCTGCAGATATGTCTGTGGGAAACAACATTACTAATAAAACATATTCCATTTAATTGCTTTAGTAACAAAAGTGATTGCCTGTGTAATGTAACTTGACAGAAAAGGGTAATTCGCCGAATGGGTTGTCCTTTGCTAATTCTTCCAAATTAAACTTCATATTTTATTGGTCATGTTCAGATAATTAATATTTATGACAAAAAAACCCTACTATGTTCACACAAGTTTAGCAGTGACAGGTGTGCAAGACACGTTGCTTCATAATAAAACATATTATACATGAATATCTTGCATGTAATGCCCTGGGGACACAAATGGCACCCATTCAGCACAATGGTTCAAAAGTAATTCTTCTTAAAGCAATAAAAGACAGGGAAAATTCATCTGTCAGTTGGTCCCCCTTGATCTTGTTCTCCTAATTTAGACCGATGGATGTGACACTTGCATGACTAAGAGGTGTCTTGAGAATTTGGGGGGAACTTCAAAGTATATGCATTACTTAAAGAAAACGAAAGCCCTTCTTCCTTCTGTGGACGTTTGCCAGGTTCTCAGGATGTTCAGACTCTGAGTGATTTTTCATAAGCAGCCTTTCACAGGTGAAAGAAAAACTGTCTGCTTGAAGATGTCTAAAAGTGGTTTAATCACTATCATTAATTTGTTTTGGGAGGGTTCTCAAATTACATTTCCCACCATCAAGGCAGGTGAAAAGTGGGTGCAACCTCAATTTTCACAGTGAAATTTTTCCCGAACAAAGGATTGTCAATGCTTGCAGAATAGAGCTAGACGTTCATGTCTGCTTATTAGAGAAGTATCAAAGCCAGGAAGGTGCAGTGGCCCAATAAAGATGCTGGAGGTGTATATTTATAGCATTCAACCTTCTGCCTACGCACAGCAACAAACTGGTAGTGATGAGCAGGGTGGGTTGAATAATTCGTCCCTATACTCATAGATCAGATGCTTGTGTTTCTCTGATTAATGCTGAACAGCTCATCATCCAAAATGAAGAATAATTGTCATGTTCGTGGGTCAGGTGTATCAGCCAGTTACAGGAGGAGAAATGTTTTGCATAGGAGGGGGAGGATAATGATATTGTGAATCACAAGAATAGGTGGTTACTAGAGATTTTCTTTAAAGGATTTAAAAAAAACTAAACGAAAATGAATAATCACCTCAGCCATGGGTGTGATTGTGTTGCCTTTGCGGGAGCCAATCCGAAATTTGGCAGCCTTGTAGATCTTCCAATAAACGAACAGCACCACACAAAGAGGGAGGTAAAATGCCCCGAAGGTGGAGAAGATCGTGTAGGACGGCTCCTGGCTCACCTGGCACTTCATCCCCTCTGAGTAGGTCTCCCCCCAGCCGAAGAGAGGCGACAGGGAGATGATGGAGGACAGCAGCCATGTGAGCGCAATCATCACATTGGAAATCTTTTTGCGAGTCTTCAGTGTATACTCCAGGTGCCTGGTGATGGACCAGTAGCGGTCCAGTGCGATGGCCGTCACATTCCAGATGCTGGCTGTGCAGCAGAGTACGTCAAAGGAGATCCACACCTGGCACAGCACGCGACCCAGTTTCCACAGCCGGCCATTCAGCTCATGGACGAGACTGAGAGGCATGACCAGGGCAGCCACCATCACGTCGGAGATGGCCATTGAAGCCACAAGGTTGTGGGGGACTCGGTGGAACGTCTTCACCCTGAGGATGGTCGCCAGCACCAGCAAGTTCCAGACAAAGGTGGCTACCACCAGCATCGCCAGTAACGTAAGAGTGAGAACACTGAAAACTGAGAAGGGCCGGTAAATGTTTCCGCCAGAGTCATGGCTGTCTAAAGTTCCACTGAAGTTGGCTGTCAGTATGCTGGTGTTGGGGTAAGTCATGGTAGCAGCTCACTGCCCCGCAGCCAAGGGCCAAGACCATTCAGAGACAGTTTCTGCAGACAAGTTGATGCATTCTGCAGAAGGGAGACAGAGAAGAATGGCATTATCTTAATGTGACTGTTATATGTACCATTTTCCAGACAAAACCCTTTGTATTTATACAAAGTTATGGAATTCAATGATATATGCTCAAGGTTATTGATGTAATTCGTGCAGAAAATAGTGTCTTTTACTGTGCTAGTGCAAATGCGCTAGTGTACTGTACATCACAGTGTCATTCACAAGAGAGGTAGTTTAGTGATTTGCTCACAATAGTAAAGAGCACTTGAGTTTCTTGTTTCAGCTGTCAAGCAACCCGCCCACAACTTTCAAGTGCAATTTCATCTGCTGTTAAAAAGGCTCAGCGGCACGCTGGGACATCTCTGGGTCTGGAGAAGACCATAAATATTCAGTTTCATCATCCCACTGCTGTTCTTCGATTTCCATCAAAGTCAGGCATACACTACGAAAACATAACTGTTTTAAGTGGAGTCTTTGTTATCCACTCATTTTGGGATATCTCATTTCATATCCAATCAAGAGATCCCCCTGTTCACCGTTGTTGAGTTAGATCATTTCAAGTGGTTACGAGGAGCGGCATCTATTTACTTTCATTTGGCGAGTCTGTTGGAGAGATGTGTATTACACTGGATTGTCACAGTTTCAGACTCAGAAGAGAGAAGATTTGACACGCCAGCTCTGTCGATACATTCACCAAAGAGGCTCAGCAAGTTCCAAAGTTCACAACGTCCAACAGTGCAGATAAAATAAATCTCAAATCCCTCTCTTCCAAAGTTTGTCAACTGGATGTTTTAAGGTTTGGGGTTGATCTTTACATATTACCACTGCTGTATAGCAGTAGTGGCAAGTGGCATCATCATCTATCATATGATTCCAGCTGCCACATTAACTAAAAACTTGAAATGAAAAATATGCAAAAGCACAGAATACATTGTTATGATAATTAAGACAGCATCTGAATCATAGAAGCCTCATTTTTAGCAGCATCACTGGGGGAATTAATTATTTCATGCATCATGTTTTGGAAGTTTAACTCAAAAGGATCATATTCTTGTAGCTGTTTGGCCCCTAATGACATTACTTTTTGCTTGTTAGTGAAGCATCATTCTACCAGATGACTAAATCAATCAAATGTTTGAATTCACAATGACACGTTGATTTTTCTGCTGGAAAATCAACAGAAAAATACAGCGGGATTTCCACATGAAATTATTTATTCATGTATGTTTTTGCACCCAGTGGGTTGTGTCAGATTGATCTGCTCGTTATCAATCACTGGGCTCAATCGATGAGTCCCGACGGTTAACAACAAAACGAGTCAAATACGATGTCCATGTCAGCCGCTGTATTTAAGTAACATGTGACACAGTCTCTAAGCATCACCAACTATAACCTCTAATCAAAGGGTCCAACAAGGCACAGAGACAGGCCCTCTGCTCTCTCTTCTCCCTGTGATTATTACAAGCCTAATAGCCTTGAAATTGGACAACCGTCGTGGGGGGAACAGGCAATCAAACGTGCAGCATTCAGCAAAGCAATCCTACATTTTCTCTGTTAACATCACAGGCCAGGTGTCTGAAACGGCGGCTGCCATTCACTCTGTGGGAAAGACAGACACAATGCAGAAAAATACAATACAAATGTACAGTACTGTATATATGTATGTGTGAGAGGAGGAAAGAGGAAGACACGCTAAGAGATGCTAACAGTAATATGTATATGAACACATACATACAACACATGAACACATTTAGAGTACCCAAACAGTGCCAGATCGATTACTTTTCTGATTAAAAAAAGAACAAATTGACAGTCGACGATAGGAATGGCTTTTTTTTGTGGTTTTCTGCCCTCTGTGACGCAACATGTTGTAGCGTCAGTAATCATATTACAGTTACTAATCAAACAGTTATCTTACTGGCAACTCCTCAGTAAGGAGAGTAGCTATTGGCTGTCCTAAAAGTCGCTCGAAGTTGCTAAATGACGGCATCACCTAATTTGCATAATTGGCCATGTGCCTGTACTTGTAATGGAAGCTGTAGGAAAGAGGAAGAACGTCGTGGGAGAGACAAAAGTGGGTAAAAAAAACACCCCAAATATGTTTAGAACTACAAATTACTTTCTTCTGTCAATTCTTGTATTTTTTTATGTCACAATAAATGCAGTGATTTATTTTAGTACAGTGATTTATTTTAGACAAAGAAAATTTTACAGTTCCATCCCACCCTGACTGTAAACCAGGGCCGGATCAGCCAGCGGCACCTTCGCGCAATCATTTGCAGTCTGGACGCGGAGGTGTGAACGTCATCTCCTGCTCTGACTGCAGCTGGGAGTGACTGCTGTGCCGCGCCCGGCGAGGACTTGGCCGTCTGTGAGTGCTTTGGGACGGGGGAGGGGCCCACGGCAGCCCCTGCTGCTCATTGAGAAAGAATAAGAACTATACGTGCTTTCACGTCAGAGTCTCCAAAAGTCTCAGATAACACCAGAAAAAGTCGCTAGATTTGTCACTAGTCGCTTTTTTGAAAATCAGGCGCTAGAGGGGTCTGAATACCCGCTAAATATAGCGACAAAGTCCCTAAGCTGGCAACACTGTTGGCACTGACGGCTCAAAAATGGCAGAGTGGTCCAGGACGTCTTTTTAGGGGGGGGAAATGCACTATACTTTGAATTTGTTGCACGAAAGGACAATAAGAAAACAAAAACGTGCCAAGGCCAGAAACAACTGTCCACTGCTGCGAGCATATCACGAATCAGAATTTTATTTTGAATCATGCATAGCGTGCTGCCAATGCTGTAGCCTTGTTCACAAGTCTCAACACATTTTTCTGTGAAGTGCTGTTTGGGCTGATTTTCCCAACTTTGCTGACGGCTTTGTTGTATTAAAGGGCATAAAGATATCTTGTGCCTGTCCTCCGTATTAGAACAGGTATTTGTGCTGATTTGGGCAGATGTAAGGTTTAACTTTATATTGTACAGTTTCATTTAAAGCTACTATCGGTAGGATTTGCAAAAAATAACTTTTTTTCATATTTGCTGAAACTGTCGCTATATGCTGGTAGTAATATGTGAGATAGATCGTCTGTGACAGACTCTGGGTCACTCAGCACCCTTTACTGCCTTTAATGCCATTTGGCAGAATCCACCACGCCCAAGCAAAAATGTCCAATCACAGCCAGGGGGCGTCTCTCGCTCTGTCAGTCATCCGAGTACGAGCGACGCAGCGCTGCAGTCCCAGTGCACAGCCTCACTCGCTCCTTCACGACCACGCTCACATCTTCGCAACGAGGAGCTTGCAGCAGAAGCGGAGTTAGTTTAAAAGCACAGCGGCAGAGAAACGCCAAGCATCGAAAAAACTGCCCGGCTCCTTTGCCAGAAACTGCATATACGACAAAGAAAACGAAACAAAAAAAACGAGCTAAAAAGAAGGAAACAGATCGAGCAGAGGTAAACATCAGAGCGGCTCCACAGAAGCAACGACACCGACAGGGTTCACAAACGATGCGTTCTGCTTGACCGGTAATTATCTCTGTTTCATTTATCTTTTATTTTCCATGCTATTGTCGCACTTGTGACTGTGTGCTACTGTCCTGTTGTAATCAGGCTGCTAGTTCTGATCAGGCTGCTAGTTGCTAGGCCCACAGTGCTACGGCTAGTGGTTAGCAGTGTTTGTAGCATAATAGCGGAAAATATGTTTGTGTCCAAGCGGTCTAATCTGTTTTGAGAGTTTTCCAGATGTTTGTGTCATTGTCTGTGCTCTCGCGACCAAATGCTCCCCCATCTGTGTCGGACTGTTTAGTGAGCTTCACTATTTGATCACCAACGTAGCATCCCGTGCTATGCTAAATGCTAAGTATGTGTTGCTATTCATGTTGCTTTTCTCTACAGATGCTGACTTTGCTGGGGGAACAGCTGAGGAAGGAATATTCAACACAACTACTGTATTTTATCATGTACAAAATAAAGCTTGTCAATATTACATCATTGTGTACTTTTTTATGCCTTTCTTTGAGCTACTGCTTCAGTAGTACTGAACCAGTGAATCTGATTACCCCAAATAAATATATTTGTAATGCCTTGAACTGATTCAAAAGGTATATTGATAGTAGTAAGTAATCTTCACATTGTTATATATTTATGCAATGAGAAACCAATCACTTTCAAAACACACTTTATTGCAAAGCAAATACTGAAGTTGCATAAATATTAAAATATAACTTTGAAATAAATAAATGAAATGAAAAAAAAATATTGCACAGTATTTACATATAGCACAGTCTGAAGCTAAACCATCTTGGGATGAAACCAGTGCAGGCAAGTGGCAAGGACCAACTAGCTTATCACATGAAGATCATCTGTGTCTTTCGCTCCCAGTCGTATGCGACTCCCTCTTCTCCTCGCTCGACTGCTCGTCGAAGCAGCCGCGCTCACTTCCTCATCGGAGTCCAGTGTACCAGTCTCAAAGCTCTAATAATGTTATAAAATATAGATGAAAGCGTCAGTCATTTTGCAAAGCAACAAATGATGTATGTGAAGATAAAGCTGTTCATTTACAGGCCTACCATGTAACACTTTCGTAGCTAACGTGCTAGCTAACGTGCTAGCTAACGCTAGGTACGTACACAAGCTTATATAAACTGATTTACGGTAGCCCACATTCAAAATCACTGACGATGTTGTTTTCACAAAAGGTCACAGGTAATAATGTGAGGCAACGATAACTAAACGTCTTAGAGCCTATCAATGTGGACAGTCGTCCGTGTTAGCTTCAGGTTAGCTTCTTACCGGTGGGAACGTCATGTTACATACCTTGCCTGGCTTCGGTTGCCATGGTAGCCTGCAAGGGAGGCACGGAGGGCTGGTAGGAGCTGTGGAGGAGGAACCGAAGTGTAGCGGAGAGGGAGGGGGTGGGAGCAGGAGTCCACACTTCTCTCAATCCTACCGACAGCAGCTTTAAGTTACATCTCAGGCCATGTTACGCAGTAATGCAAAAGTCATGTAACTAGTAGTGTTACGACTTAATTTCAGCAGTGAGTAATTAAGTAAAGTAAGGCATTATTTTTTTAAGTAACTTGTAATTTTTAATACATTACTTTTTTTGAGTAACTACCCCAACACTGGTTGCTACCAAAGTTAATTGTAATGTTAACGAGGGTAACTATTTCAGTAAATAGTTCAGGAACAGAAATGAGGCACCGAAATCTGTGTTGTGGTTTGGTTTGGTGTGCACCGCCCATGTAGGAACCGGTGCCAATGGATTTCCGTACCCAACCCTATAATTCAGAGGGGGTTTTTAATAAGTAAAGTGTCAATTCTGGTCAGTTGCTTTGTTGAGACTTGCAAGTGTCAGTTGGTTAACTCAAGAACCTTGAGGGGCTTTCAGTCACCTGTTGGAAATTAAACATGGGGCAGATGGTGATGTCAACTACTGTATCTGAATGTCTTTGAGGTGACGAAGGTGACGATGACAGCTCTAACAGAGAACAGTATTCCTGTTCCTGACAGAAGAGATGCTTCCAGGCCACATGAATTACATCATATTTTTCAAAAAGAATTAAGTAACTAAACTCTAAACTAAAAAAATAAGCCACGCTGCACCAGATGCCTCAGAAATTCAGTTTCACTATTTCACGGGTGGCCACAAACTGAAATGAATGTGTTTTGCATGTTTTGAAAATGAGTTTTCTTTGTTCAAATTATTTATTCTTCTGAAGCGGAAAAAAAAGAGTAATTTGCAAGAGCGATGAATATTTTCCTTATCTTCACCTTCTTCTGTTACAAATTTTTGATACCCCCGGCCCCCACCCACATCCTCTCCCATGCAAAGAGCCTGCTGATAAAGACGATTTCCAAGAAAGCACTGAAGGTTACCAGAGGCAGAATCAGGTGAAAAACAGGGGCTTTGACATCTTAATTCCATTTCACCGTTGTATCCAAACCCACTGTCACAGCCTCCTGATTAAAACAGCAAGAGAGTGAGTGGCATTCTATTCTGTAAAAACTCCCCATTGTGAAACAGGTGTTTGCTCATTTGCAACACAATTTTCTCCAAGAGTTTTTTTTTGTTTGTTTTTTCTTTTTTTCATGAGGCTGACGGTTGGAATGTGACCTCTAAATTGGCTGATATTAAAATCATAAGGCAGCATAACGCAAAAAAAAAAAAGATTAAAAGGAGTGGTTCAGCGGTGTATTTAACTTTATCTGGGGTTTGGTGCAACATGTTATGTATGATATTCAAACCATTCGACTTTCACTCATTTAAAAAACAAAACCGCATGCACGCATGCTTTATTTGTTGAAATTCAAAAAAGAGTTTCTCCTCAGAATAATAACTTTACCATTTTAATATTTATGGTTCCCCATGGCGCTCCCTTGTCCCACGAGGGTTCCTGTCTGCTTTATAGCCATTGGTTACAGAAGAGAATCATCCGAGACAATTGTTGCACAGCATCTAAGAAACACAAGTCTTCACTTTTAAAATCCCAATCTACAGAAGAAGAAGAACCCCCCCCCCCCCCCCCAGCTATGTCTCGTCTGCTAATTTAACTCGTTCGTCTCATCATCCGGAATGAACTCACCCCGGTAACGGCTGGAAGCGAAGCATGTCCTGCACCAGAAGATCACCTCTCCATCGCTGCTCTGCCAGTGACGGAGGCGCGGTGATGGGAGCAGAAACCCACAACGCACGGAGGATACCGAGGGGCTGGAATGAACCACACACCGGTCGGAAGGGAGGGGGGGGGCTGAGACCAATACAGACGATTCTATAAACACTGCGTTTTGTTTGCACGTGGGGATGCGTTGGCTTCGAGTTGTCTGTGCGTTATTTATTGCGTGAGCAGCAGTTCTCCCGCCGGAGGTGCGCAGCGGGGCAGCGGACGATGCCCCCTTGCCTCTACAGACTCCTCGTGTCGCTCAGGGAAACGTCGCCTTGTAACGAGTCTCATTCTGCAGTGATGATGAGGGGTTTGCTCGAGGAGGCACGGCGTGGTGGGTGATCCATCCACGCCACCACCTATATGAAACCCCCCTGGTATTCATCCCATCTCCCGCCAACGCAATTAACCCGTGTGTTTTTGCGCGAAAAGCCTCATTCAAGTCTCATTTGTTTTTCTTTAATATGCCCAACTTGTGATCGAGTTTCCTCCGAGATTGAATGGCCAGTGGGAGACCCCCTTTGTCATGAGAAAATCTCCCACGTGTGCAATCACTTGGATTAAACCATCATCTGCACCGTCCTGCAGTGTGACTGGAACACTCTGTGACTGCTTAGCAAACCTTCTGTCCATTAAGGATTGGCTTTAAATATGTTCTGATTTTGAAAAACAAAATGATCTAGCCTATGAATGTCAATTACCCTCACCGTCAACAGACTTGTTGCTGTATAAAGAGCAGGAATGGACTCAGTGGAGGCTTTATAATGCCAGGCACTTGCTGTGAAGGTAATGGCATCCTGTTGTCCTATAATACAGGCTAATGCAGCACCACTGCCCTGATTGATCACAGACGCACCATGAGTCCAGTGATTGTAAATGGGAACCCATGTACCAGTAGCTGTTTCAGCTCCACAGTCAACACCACAGGAGACTTGTTCTTTACCATTAGGAAACAATGAGAGGAAATCCTGTATGTGTTGGAGCACATCCTGCATTGAGTCCCATGTTAACGCCCTCTGCATGCACTTGGATTTCAGCCGCGACTGCAGTGTCAATGTCACAACACACACCAGCCAACCCCTTTACTTTGGCAACCTTGGAGATTGCCAGGAGTCTCTATCCAACTGTTGCAGGTGCTAATACTTACCTCCTCCTAATCCATGGGATTTGTTTGAAACGTCTGCATAAGGGCGCTGAGTGCAGCTTAGTGAGTTACCATGAAATATGCAGCTGCACGCATCTTTGAATTTATCACATCATCCGACCGCTCAAGAAAAGCGTTTGAGTAGCTGTTGTCCTCTTAACCTCTCTCCCAAACCCTCCCATGATTATTTCTCCTCCCCCTTCCTCAAACAGGTAATGCCCATGCACAGCATCATATTAGATTAGCAGTTGCCTGTGCAGTCGCTGCTGAATAACCTGCTTTGCAAAAACAGTTTCTCGCTAATTATACGGCTACAAAGGCATTAATGCATCCAAATTGAAGTGTCAGTGCTCCTGATTAAAACAGATGACATACTTGCACCTCCAGCTATACAGCAAGTCTTCAGCGCTGATGAAAATACACTGCAGCATGCTCAGATGAAAGCAATGGAATTGTGTAGGGGTGTGTGTGTGTGAGAGCACTATCAGGTTAGCGTTTAACTCCAGAAATATCACTCTGTGATGTTCTGAGCACATGCACCCTGCTCAAACTATATGTAAGCATCATACATCCTCCCCTCTGTTCCCTTTTCCTTGGCAAAGCGGTCTGTTATTCTCACTCTAACTCTACACATATCTGTAAATCCCATCTCTGACCTTGTCTCGCCAGACTGGTTTCATCCCCATAAATAGCCAGTCATCAATTATTCCTATTACAACCAGAATTTAACACTGTCAGCAACTATAACCTTACATCACGGGTCATAGAAAATGACCAGAGAGAAAACAAAAAGTGGTTCAGGGACGTCTGGCTGGTAAGCCTGCCACATAAATTCAGCGGCGTGCCTGTGGGTCTGGCTAGCAGTGATTTTGCAACAATTGGTCGATTATTGAACACAGAGAAACATGCTGTCGCACATTAGGGCACTTTCTGTTTGCTCTACGATCCCACAAGGTCCCACATGTGAGTCACATGTCTAAATGTGTGCAAATCATGATAAAAACCCGGACTTCCCCGGTGGAGCAGTGGCATGATTTGTTGACTCTTTCAGAGACTTGATCGGTCCACTTCTTCAGAATATAATATACAAGTGCAGCTTGCCACTACTTACTGTACTGTAGTGTTGTCGTCGCTGTTTATTGGCAGCTCATTATTATTTTCTAAACCACGTGTGTTTTTCTACACACGTGGTTTGGAAAATAATAATAATAAGAAGAAAACAAATAATATATAAATCAGCGAACTTAAACCACACATTATGTCTCTGTGCTGCAGATAAGTTTGACACTGTCAAGCTCTACTGTCACTTGTCCTTGAACGCTTATACCTCTCTGCACTGTACCAGCCACACCTAATTATAGCATCACACTGTGTCAAGGAAGGAGTATGTTCCAACAGGCAAGGTGCTAGGGTGTGATGTGCTGAGGCAAGCAGAACTGGCCCTGGACATGAAAGGAACGTGTAGTGATTCAATGACTTGTGAAGATGGAGAAGTGGAGGTCCTGCTTGACGGGAGTAAACAGGGGGCAGACATTCCTAAAAAAAGAACACTGCTCCAAAATTGTACAGTATGTGCAGAACAGATATATTCTTAAGGTTGAATCAAGGTGACAACATAATGCATGCCAAAGACTGCAGCACAGCTTCTACACCAAAAGCTTATTCTCGTACCTGCAAACACAACAGCCTTTATTTAGAATACTGGCATATGTGGGCGAACACCATAGACTGTATATAAACAGGCAGACACCTGACAATATGATGCATTCTAATAAATGTTTTTGTCCTGACTGTAGTACTATTTTCATATGCACACTGGAATTAATTATAGCGCTGAAAGAGTGAGTTATGACACCTATAACTCCCGTTTGGTGTGAACGCACCAAAGTTACCTCTTTATTTCCTCTCTTCAGTTGTTGCTGAAGCACCAACTGGATGTCTTTCCTTGCACCATGGCAATCTCCCCTGTAGCAGTCTGAAGAATCTCAAGGTTCTGTAAATGACAGAATCAGGTCTTTTTTTCAGAGAAATACAGGAAGGTTAAGTTGTTAAATTGTTTGTGCAAGGCCATATGATGTGTCGTTGTCAACACGACCGAGAGTATACAACACTTTTACTTCCAGCGTTTACTCCTCACACAAACTAACTGCCTGGATGAAACTGAGAGATGCATTTATCCTACAAAGTTTCAAGACATTTAACCTTCTCTTTAAGTGCTATTTTATAACAATTTATATGTGGATTTTAAAACCTAAAAATATATATTGTATATCATTCAGGGAAGGATTTTCTTGTCTCTTTCTTGAATTTTGAATAACCACAATGCAGATGAAATATTCAGTCTTATTCATACCTTTATACATTGAGTGCAAACCATTTTAAAACACAATGAGTCAGTGGATGAATTGGTCATTTAACTCTGGGAGTGAAAGGCATTGTAGATGTCATTCGAAGCAAGAATCCACATTTATTCTATCCTAAAATGAACAAAGTTCCAATCCTCTGATTTTGCCAGATAATTTTGTCATCTTCTTGGATAAGGCTTTTGATTCAAGTCGCTGATCTGTGTAACACACTTTTCAAAGCATTTCGTCGTCACCATTATACAAGGATTATTCTTCACGATCATATCCTCCATCTTCATTCATCACTTTGAAGTGTCCTTAAAGCTAAGCTTATATGTGGAACAGATGCAGTTATTTCCACTTTTAATGTTGAAATAATTCTGACGTGACTGAGCGTTAACCCAACCTCAACCCCTGTCACTTAATACCTTAAATAATTATAATTTTTTCGCATAATTGAAAAGAATAACCTACACAAACGCTAATTTGATCATTGTAATTTTAATTATTCTTCAACAAGAAATTATAATTGAAATAGTTAATGAACTGTTGAAGTCTTTTTAGCTGGAAATTGTCTAATTTCAGATCTTATGCCTCAAGTGATCCCCCAACTCATTTTTTTAGGTGAGTAGCCCGAGGTATTGCCCTAAAAAAGAAAGGAAATTAATAAAGCACTCAAGGTCATTTGCCAGGAAACTCCGAGAGGAGCCATCAATTTACTGCTCCGAGGGACCGGCCAAGGTAAAACAAGCTGAAGCTTCATATTTCTTTAAAATGAAATTAGCATTTTCAAGTGCAACAATGAAGAAGTGTCGCTTTGAATTGTAATAACTCATCCAACATGGCTCTGCTTGCAGCCAGGAAACTTTAACATTTACACCATGAGCTTGTTTGTCAACATCTGTGTACCAGTCGCTGACACGGGTGCGTGTGCAGTTTTTACTGTCATGTGTTTACCTCCTTTTCATGCGTCTGACAGCTTGGCTGATTTCCTCCGATCCTCATCTCGATTCTTGCCTCTTGCCTCATTCAATGAAAGGTAAAAAAGTGCAGGGAAGCAAAAGAGCCCACTGGCCCCACAGATAACACAAACGCACGCATGCAGGCACACACGTCACATGTCTTCTCAGACACCAGACAGTGTGTCGGGAGCACTTGTGCAACTGTATGAAGGGCCCTTTAATCTGTAATTTGCTGCAATCAGAGACCCTGGACCTTTGGGGTACAGTGAGTCAGATACTTGAAATTGAGCCCCTGCCGGACACCATTATATATAGTATATACTGTCGTATTTTCTGTGTCTGAGCTCCTCCGGTTGTCCTGTTGGAAGGCTTAATACGAAGTCACCAGTGACACGTCCAATTTAGAAAGGTTCCTCCTGAGTCTCACTCGTGGACTCAAGCTGAAGTATTGATCCTTGAAATGTCTACAAGTCTATAGTTGCTCTTCCTTCATTGTTATGCCCATTTGATGTTTTATGAACTACGGTCACCACCACACCAAACTGACACAAATTGCGGTGCTATTTCAAAACAACTTTCACTTATACAAAGTTAAATTTACCATATTATTCTGCCCAAAAACTGATTCCATGCCGTAGCAATATTTTCCTAAACATTGAAATTCATTTTAAACATGTAAATCTTATTGAGCATTCAGTGGAAGAGAATTTTTACTCAGTTCAAAATTCTCAAAATTCTTATCATGATTTAGTTACTCCGGTGTCTCTCTAAGGTGGTTTCCTTCACAACACATTAGACATTCAAAAACTGCCTGTGAACATAATTTGGGCATAATGCTGTTGTGATATTTATTAACAACAAACAGCATGGATAAGGAATTGGTATGTGGATTTGTGAGAACGGAATGAACAAGCTCATAAAGTACTGATTTTAATATTTTATTCTTTGATACTGAACAATAGTACATCGGTAGATAGATACACTTTTAATAGAGTCTGAAAACTCTTGATCATTCACCAGCTTTTCATCTCTTGAGACTGATTGTTAACATGTCGCATTTATATCTGTATCTTTTTGAAGTAATTTACAGATTGCTACAGAACCGTGTTCTCCGTAATTACCAATCTCTTAATTATAACTGTAAATTAAAGTCTGTTTCTTTTGATTAACATCAACAGGTTCCTTGTTGGTTTGTCTGTGTCGTAGAAAAATACATCTGGCAAGAAAAAAAAGTCCAACTAATTAGTCAGATCTAGTCTTTAAGAAATCATCCGTTTAAATTGATAATTATTCTCACGGATTTCGGTCTTTGGTGTCTGCTGTCCCCGTATCTGGACCGAGTGGGGTTTTCTTAAATATGGAGCAATAGGAGTTGGGGATTACTTGCTAATTAGTGTTCCTGTATCATGGGATTAATTAATTCAAAGCATTTACATATATTCTAATTGTCTTGCCAAGCTAATTCGCATCACTGTGCCACTGATGTATTATTTTAGGATTGGTGAAGTTTGTTGAAAGTCAGTATGTCACACGTCACCACATTGTTGTTGTTGTTGTCGTTGTTGGTGTCGGTGGTGGTGGTGCTGCTGCTATTTAATATGTTGAAGCAGTGAAATAGAAATTCATGTATTCAAAACTCATTTGTTATTTAAAGTAGTGCCTTGACTCTCCTATTACCTGTGTTGTATTATCTTACTGTTATATAAGTTGTGAGATTCTATACTGCTGAGAAACAAGAAAATCTATTGTCTTATTGTCATATCTGGTAGGATCACTTACAAATAAAACCTGACTCATTAGACACCTATTCTTAGCGAAAAATCTTTAAAATGTAATGTGTTTATTTAGAAATTAGGGTTAATTGAACAAGCTGTTACTTTCACAAGTAAAACAATTCATATAAGACAAGGTTGGTTCAAATTTTTGCAGTTCTAATTTAAGAAATATTTTTGCCAATTACGTTAGTTTTGTCATTTTATAAATTAATCCTGCAAACTGAGACTCTTGGCCAACAATCGGGTTCTAGCTTCAGCAAATGCATTCATTTTCATTTGTTTGCCAAGTTTTGAAATTCACTTCTAAATTTAAAGGAGCATAAAACCAAAACTTCCGCCAAAACAGAGTGAAAGAAAAAATAATAGAGAAGAATTGGCCTTGAGTGATTTCACAAGTTGAATAGTAGTTTCTTCGTGATGGTCGTAACAAGGCCGTCTCCCAGCAGAGCCGATGAAGCATAAATCATGCTTGGAGAACCCAACCAGCAATTAGCACAGTGAAATTCAATAACATAACTGTCAGTGCAAAGTTGTTTTTTGAATTAAAACATTAAATTAAACTCATTCATGTTTATGAATTTAGTCACTCCTTTAAACCTCTGCTTATTGATTACCACCATCAACTGACTGTTTGTTGATTTCAAAATGCTGAGGACCACTCATTAAAATGTTAGAGATAATTGATTCTCATCTGTGTAGCCGAGCATGCTTCGAAATTCCAAGTTAATTTAGCTGTACCCTGCAGAGTGAGGGGGCTTGAGTGGGAGGACGAGTTGGCACAAGGTAAGACTTATTTTCCAAACCAATCTCTTTCCTTTGCATAATTATATGAATTAAATTAATTGGGAATGCACATTTGCATATCTAGGTTATTTCTCTTATGGAGAAAAAAAGTCTTTGGAGAGTATAGAAACAATTACTAGGCTGCCAGACAGTAAAACACCCCAATTTCTTCCTTCGTGTTTGCCATTTGCCCCCCAGTGTTTCACTCCAGGGAGGATTTAGCCTCAGTACTCTGGAGGAATGATTTGATAACACCACAGTCCAATATGTGCAGGAGTCACACCCATGAAGCAATTTAATGGATTTTGCAGCTGCTTTTAAAACACAGAATCACCTGATATCTTTAAATTACTCTGAACACTTGAAGTTATTTATAATATATTGAGTAGGGAGGGGATTTTTCAAGGGAGGGAAAAGTAGAAATTAAATTCTAAAATAAATGTGATTAGACCTGTGTAATCTGATACAGGCTAATAAATGGTGTGGGGGAATCTCATTTTCTGCTCCTGTCAAAGACTTTTTTTCACTGCTGCATTGTAGGATTACTCTGCTTGATCGGTTATAAAGTCAGTTCTATTTTTGACCTACTAAGCTATAACATTACGTGGTCAACTCAACTGGAAGTTGCTTAATATAAGTAATTAGTAGTAGTTTATTTATTTTATTTTTCATTGAAAACTATTCCAGTTTAAGTCTAGGAAAATTGTTTTGAAATTTACTCTCAATATCAGCTGTAACATACACGTGTGCTCTTCCAGTTCATTACTATGTTGTCTTTTACAACAGTAAAGGTCTCCGAAGTGAGATAGAAAAATACTTTTATAAATGTTCATAAAACAACAATACCATAACCCCTGGTGACATGTTTTGGTTATGAAACCCAAAGATATTGAATTTGCTATCATAGACAACCAACAAAGCTAACAAATATTTCAAATTAAAAATATAACTGGAAACAGCTGTTTTTGTAGCTGATTTTATTTGCCAAGCTTGGGATATAAGGCAGGATATTTTGTTTAAGACTGAGTTTTACAGGTGGCTGTGGCTCACATAGTGGAGTGTCCTCTAACCACAAGGTTGGTGGTTGGATTCCCAGCTCCTCCAGTCTGCATGCCAAAGTGTCCTTGGGCAAGGTACTGAACCCCGGGAATTGTGTGTAATAGTAAAAATGCTGTGTATAGAAGCATGTGTAGTGTAAACCGCTTGGAGAGGTCAATATGACTAGAAAAGTGCTATGTAGATACAGTCCTTTTAGTTCTTTTTAATACAATCTGTAATTTTTTATTAAATTAAATTTGAACACTCAAACTGTACCTTTCGGTGTCTTGTAAACCCACAAGCATTGGGCAAAACTTTCTCACAGATATTCTTATGATTGCAAAAAGGTTTAAATTAAACTTAAATGGAAAATCCTCCTATTTGGGCCACACACTGCAGGCAGCTCTGTGATTTCTGCATTTGTAATATTACAAATAGTGTAATATTTTATCAAAATGGATATTTATGGAAGCAAAATTACTAACTCAAACATGCACATGAAACTAAATTACAGTGAGTGGATTCGTAATTAGTAATTTTCCACTCCCATGTGTTCTACGTTGACCTCGTTTGGGGATGACCCTGAAGGCAAATCAGTTCTGCATTATGAAGCTTGAGATAATAACATTTTGCAGAGTTTTCTCCAAATGAGGCAGTCAAATGAATTGCCGATGTGAGTTTAAAATCGTGGGTCACAGACATGCAATTTTTGCAATTTATTGTCTGTGAACACCAAAGTAACACTATATACCAACAGCAGGGAAAAGGGGGAAAAATAGGTTTTCATGTAGAGAGTTAAAATTAATCATGATTTCTGAAAATGTCTGAAGAACATGCTGGGTCTGAAAATGTGGAAATAACTAACCAGTTACCATTTAGCATTTCATTTCCTTAATTTGTGCTACAGATGGACACCAATTTGCCCAGATGCACAGTTAGCATGTCCATACAAGGACACATTAATTGCATCCCTATTTTAATTTTTTCCCACCGCTGCTTTCATCTGATATTCAGTTCCATTCAGCTCAGTGTCCTCATCAAAGGTCGCGCTGTGCTTTCTGCACAGCCAACAGGCTTGTTTGATATTCCATTCTTTAAGCCGCATCAAGAAAGAGGGCACTTATGAGCAGCAAGTGTAATAATCTCAGCGGCATCGGGAATGGGAGAGTGTATAGAGGTCAAGAAGCTTTTTAAGTTCATCAATAAAGACATTTTACTTTAAAAAAACACATTGATGCTATTGTTGTTGTTGTTTCTTTTCTTGTGCCCTTGATATGATTTTGGATTTTCATTTTTATTTAGCATGTTCTTTTGAAGAGAGATTAATTACACACAAAACACAAATAATATGAACCACACTGAATAATATTGTTTTTATCTGTTAAGGTCATTTTGGATTTTTTTTTTTTTAATGGATGAGATTCAGTTTTGAAATATCTGCTGTTCAATAATATGATTTGAGTAGTTTTCATATAGAATTGTTTTAATGCTGGATTTTCCATATGAATGCTTGAACCACTGCGTCATCTACTGGTGCTGCAGGGTTATCTTTTGTCACGTAACACTCTCAGTGTGAAGTGAGTATTTGCTGCCCCCTTTTGGTTTTTAATGTAA
The DNA here is from genome assembly GCF_022379125.1 of Scophthalmus maximus. Classification (NCBI taxonomy): domain Eukaryota; kingdom Metazoa; phylum Chordata; class Actinopteri; order Pleuronectiformes; family Scophthalmidae; genus Scophthalmus; species Scophthalmus maximus. Next base: position 1,013,916 of record NC_061535.1, read on the forward strand.
CGTGTACACTTGCAAACACATTCACAATCCGATGTGGTAATTACGTCCCAAGGTCCTCTTGTTGTGAAATACATTTTTAAATCTTTGATACATGAATTCATTTAATTGATTGTGGGTTTTTTTCACCGGATCCATCTTGATTTTTGAGAGGGTTCTTGGTGATGTTAGTGCTGAAAGATTTGCTTGATCTTCCCTTCTGGTTGGCACACCGTCTTACATCCCTCAGCTTTCAGGCAGGGCTCCATTGCAAGAGGCTTTCCTGACTCATCCGTGTACAGACATGCGGAGATCAAATGGATCAGACTCATGATGGTCATCAGGAGCATGAGAAACCCTAAAGATCATAAAAATCTACAATAAAAGACAAATCTGGCTGTTATTTGTGCATTTTACCACTCCCTTATAGGATCTTACCGCAGTAGATTGTGTTTGCAGAGAGGTCATGGACACGATAGCTTCTGGTGAACATTGTCCCCAAGCCCAGAATGAGAATGGGGTAAACGCTGAACGTACAGCACAAGTACCTCCTTAACAGGAAGTTCTCAAGAATGAACCTGAGGGGAGCAACATGCATTTTCAGTCATATCATCACATAATTTTTCCTTACAACCACAAGGCAAAAAACAATGCAAGACATTCCTTTACATCTGTAGTATTTTGTCCTTACCAGGTTATAGTGCACAAGGAGACGATGGTGAGCACGATGGTGCTAGCCAGTGGGTCTGGCACACCTGCTTTGTACTTGAGCACTATGCCAAGACCCACCACGGCGTTTAAGAGAGACCACCAAGCAAACACTGCCAGCCCGTTCTGGGTCTGAAGATAAAGCATATGCATTGTTGTAGAGAAATTTTGAAATTCTCCAAATTAGTGATGATGGAACGGTAAATTTGATCAAGTATTCCAATACATTTTCCATATATTACCGGATGCAAATTAAATGTAGACGTTTTAGTTTAACCTCACCAGGTATCGTGTCCACAAGATCCCACTAGGGTTGTTAATGGCCAGCCAGGCTTTGTGTTTGTGGAGGATAGAGTAGGACATGTAGAGCATGTAGAAGCTGAGGACTGGTAGACTCCATCTGAGCACGACAACTCCAACTATATCGCTGTGGAAATGAACAGCATGTGAATATTGACGAACATATTTCTGTGTGATTTTTATTGTAGCCGTAGACGTGTGTGTGCTACAGTACATCACTTACTGTCTGTCCCACAGAGACATGCTGCATATTCTTGTAAAATGAATGATGGTCCACAGGAGGTAAAATACTGGAGGGTGGATTTCTGGATTGCAAGACTGAGGACCGAGGACATTTCTACAGATGAAACAAAAAAATTAGCAAATTACCTTTCTTTGTGACAGATTTCATCAGAAATTCCCACTTATGCATGCATATAATATGAGTTAGTTTGTTTTCACTGTTACACTAGTCATCATTTTGTTGTATTTATGACAAATTAGTTGCTAAGGTGTGTTTGCTGCCCACAGAATTGTAGTTACAAGTGCAGTGTGACCACAGGTGTTGTCCAATCAAACAGGACAGAAATCTTAAGGGTTTTAACTTAAATAGCCACAGAGGCCCTGTTAAACCATACCAAAAACAAAACCATTGCTACCTTTTAAAAAGTCTGACCACTGCTTCCACAAGCCAAGCCTTTGACCAAAGGTCAACCACGATCCAGTAAGTTTCTGACCACCAGTCCATAGTCACCTCTAGGGCGAAGGTCTCGGACACATCCCTGGATGAGGTCTGAAACAGAGCTGAAGGCCAAGAAGATAATGACTAATCCTTGGTTAGTGGGCATGATAAATGTCCAGAAAGTGACACAACTTAAATGGGCAGTAAGCAGTTTTGGAGAAAGATTGTTTTTTGTAAAAGTTTTGACTGCATTGGTCGGGACGGGAAATGAATGCACTTACCACTAGGCCAAAACCCCTAAGTCATAGCATGTGACGCTAGCACGTCTCTTAATGTGTCAGGGAGTGATGTTCACAAACTACACACAATCGCACCACTTTTATCACAGTTTTCAATTTACAGAGTCAGGGCTGCCCCTGTTTTTTTCGGTGCACGCACAGAACCGACAGCTAGGGAACATTTTACAAAAAGTGTATTGGATTAAAATAGTTTGCTGACCCTTTAACTGGGGTTTTAAGAGCACAATACATCTGCAATCAGTATTTTGATTTGTCCACTTAAAATATACACTCTCCATTTTATGTGACAGTCTAAGCTGCAAGAGTAGATGCTTGTTACCTCCACCAGGGGGATGTGTTTTCACCGCTTCAGTGTCAGACATTTAAGATTGCAACATTGAGCTTTTTTCCCCCATTTTCACCTTGATGAAAACAAAATCTGGCATATTTATGGGACTGATATCTATCAATTTGTGCAATTTGGTGCGGCTAAATTCAATTTAAGGTAAGTGTTGGGCCTTAGTGGAGGTAAAGTATGCATTCTGCCGAGTGCCATTCTAGGTTTTATGCGGCCTAGTTTCTTTGGCTTCCAACCAGATCGATTGCTTGCAGAAATGGCATGAAATGACTGTCAGGGCAAAGGTCTGTCGGTAAGAAGTGCAATAAAATTTCCTTTTTTATGAGTTTGAAACATGCTGTCCTCTGAAAACTTGGTATCAAGTCTCAGTATTTTTCTCTAACACTCAATATTCAAGGTATGCCCAAATCAAAGCTGGAAAATATTTTAGTTTAGTGTAGTATCTTTTTAAACACTTTCTGTTAAAAGGATTTCTTTTACACACATAAACATATCGACATGAAGACAAGAGCGTCTTAATAAAACCACCATATTCAGTCCTCTCAAGCTCTGTGTGCGACCTTCTGATTATTCAGTGGAAGTCGAGTCACTCACCATTGGGCACACTGTCGTCCATGGCCAGAACAAAGAAGATGTCAGAGGTCACCTGACTGATGACAGCCAGGGCAATGCTCCACGCATGTATCACAAAGTGGTTTGTCACTGAGAGGAGAAACATCTTGCATCTCTCCAGGGCGTCTGACTGCAGCTCAGAGGGCTGCAAGACACAACTTTTGTCTAGTACGTTGGACTTTGATTCGTTGTATATCACTTTGATTAACCTTTTGATAAGCCCTTTAATTGCTGTCATTATGATAATTAGCAAGAGCTGTGTGTGTGGGTGTGTGTTCTGATTCAAGATATCTCTTAATGTGACACAAAGGGTTAAATTACTGACTTTCAAATACATTACTTTTTGCATCTCATTCACCCATTTACAGAATGTCACACCCTCATCGTAGTGCCTTCCCACGTGAGGTGCTCATCAGTCCATTAAACAACGGCTCAGTTTCTTAGCCTGGGGACATTTTGAACTCGTGGACAGGAGGAGCTGGAGAATGTCCTGCCAATCCGGTAGTTAGAGGTCAACTGTACACAGCTGCACCCTGTTACAGGGCTAGGTTAAGGCTGAGACATTTAGTTCATCATTCAAAAGTAACAATTACGATAATTAATGAATTTGTCAAGCAAAGATGCCAGGCTCTAAGATATAAGTTTTTTTTTCGTTTGATCGTGTTTTATATAGCAAAGCTGGTTTCCAAAAAAAAAAGAAGTGACTTATCATGGTTTACCTTATCCCTATACTTGATTAGAGAAGAGCTATATAAATATACAATCCATTTACCATTTACATCTTTTGGCATTATTCAGGTTTACAATTATTAATAACTTTATTTATTTATTTGTACCTTTATTTACATTTGAAACCTTAACATTTGATCAGTTCTTTCTTTTCTAATTCCATGACATTTATCCACGTATTTTCTTGCAGCAAAAACACGACATTTAGATATTAATAATCCTTACAAATGTAGAGTTTATGGCTTTTCATTCATTTGTCTATTTATTAGTTAAAAAGCTGTGCACTTATTTGTATGTGAGTATTAATGCATCTTGTTGCAGTATTAACATTTATTAAAATTGACTGCAGTATTTATTGTATTGTAACGTTTTACATTTGGAATCAACTGACATTCCCCGTCAACAAAATACTGCAATTGCAAAAATAATTCAAAGCTAATATTCATAGAAAGAGTTTTCTCTGTGTCAAGGCAATTTCTACTGGTGACATACTGGGCCCACTGTCTTTGTAGAGCGGTCGTTTGTGGTGCTTCCATGTGACCAGGGCCATGTGAGCCACAAACAAGATGCAGGAAATAGCCAGGATTGAAGCTGAAGAAGAGATCAAATGTATGTATTAATTCAAAGTGTGAAGTTACAGAGAAATTAAGTTGATCACAGAGACCAAACCTGAGAAAGGTGCTAAAGTGTCACACAGTACCTGCAAAAATGTAAATGGGGCTTTCGGGAGAGCTGGAGTTATTCAGGATGCCTGTCAACCACAGGATTACCACGGGGTAGATGGTCACAATATAACGTACATGCTCATCAAAGTAAAAGTTCTCCAAGAGAAACCTGGGAAACAAAGACAAAAGATTTTTTTTGGGGGGGGGGGCACCTTGAAGGTTTATGACATAACCCAGCAGTGAGTCAGGCTCACCAGGCCAACAGCTCCATGAGAAGCAGCAGCAGTGACAGCATCGCACAGTCGCATCGAGATGTTCCTGTCTGATGCTGCAAGTACATCGTCAGGTCGAGGAGAGTGGAGAGGGTCCCCCATGTTGCATACACTGCCATTCCATTCTGCACCTGATTCAACACAATGAGAGATGCAGATGTCTGCTGAGGCATATCATTATTCTCACCTCCATGTCTGAACCAAGATTGTACATTGTTAAAAGATTATTTTGTGACAATCATTTTCATTCATCGTTGGATTATTTTTAAGTCTCTAAAGTCTCATACAATATTTAGAAATGTTCCTGGATGTTTCAACTTTAAAAAAAAAAAAAGTTGAAACAAAAAATTTGAAAGCCGGGACCAGCTTCTGTGTTGTCTGGCATTTTTCTGATCCTGAAGCTTACACAGATTCTCCGTAAGCGTCAAACACAGGAAGCTGTTACGTACGCGGCCATATCCAGCACCTCTTCTTCAAAGTCAAGGGAGGCAAGGAGGGACTGGGATGTTTGCTGTGGCCTAATTCAGATGCTTCTATAGCCTCCTAATCTCACTCCACAGTCGCCTTACTGTCAGACTTTGTAGAGCCTGTAGGACTGATCGTTATGGTGAGGATTTGCTCTTTAGAAATGGATGATGGAGCTGCCAGCGGCTTTGGAACCTTATAGTTTAACAGCAGTGTGCAGTGGGACTTAACAAACAGCTGCATAAAAGGAGTGATTTGACATTTAGTAGATGAGAAGATCATCACCACTTACACATTAATATTAATATTAATATCATCACTAATAATAACAACAACATAATTGTATTTTTTAATTATAAGTATCAGTCTGGTAGAGATTACAGCGGCGGTTGTACAACTGTCCTCTCTCTCTCTCTCTTCTCTCCTACTGTCTCCCACCCTCTTTCTGCCCACCTCTCCTCTCTTCCTCCTCTCTCTCCTCACCCCAACCGGTCGAGACAGATGACCGCCCACAACTGAGTCTGGTTCTGTCAGAGATTTCTTCCTGTTAAAAGGGAGTTTTTTCTCTCCACCGTCGCCAAGTGCTTTGCTCATTGTGGGATTTGTTGGGTTTTCCCTGTAATATTGTAATACTGACCTCACTATGTAAAGTGCCTTGAGACAATGTATGTTGTGATATGGCGCTATACAAATAACATTGAATTGAATTGAATTCATATATGTATAGTGAATATGAAGCTACAACCAGGAGATGGTTGGCTTAGTTTAATTTTACCAATATTCTGATAAGCCAGAGGTCTATGTTGTGATATTTGTTCAACCAGGCTCCGTAGATCTTCAGTCCATGACAGGAGAAGAATAGTATTATATAATCGGTGAGCGTCATTAGTGCTGAGATTATCAGCACTGGCAGCAGCAACCTAAACACACACACACACACACACACACACACACACACACACAGAAAAGCAGACATTTAAGCTTCTGTGAATGACAGCAAAAAGAAACTGCAACTTTTTAGACATAGAGGAATTTGTGTGGGTGGCAAACCTGAACTCGCACACTCACTCTCTGTCAAACAAAAACAACCATGTAATGTTCAAGCAAACGTTGATGATAATAGAGACATGAAATCCATAGGGTAGCACTGCAGGCGTGGTGTACAACCAGTCATAAGCAGTCCTGCAGGGAGCAAGGACAATATTGTTAGCGGGAGGAGAAATACATCACAGCAAACAATCCTCCCCCTTTGGGGAAATAATCTGACTCTTTCATAAAATGCCAGAGCAATCTACAACGTGTAAAGAGAAAATGGCTGCAGAGAGGAAGATTTAATTGCCGCTGGACAAGATAAAGTGATTTCCCACATGCAATTATACAAGATGACGAGATAAAAGTATGAAGAAATAGACGGTTCTTCAGTGTGATGCAGTTATTAAGCATTAACTTTTGTATGTATGAAATACGAGGAATAATGCAAGGAGCCTACCTTCTACAGAGTCCCACTAAAAAATATATAAACATGGCAAAAATCCAAACATATGTGAAATCCCAGACAAACAGAGCCCATGGTGCAGGAGTAAACGGTGTTGTATACTTGAGTGTCACATCTTCTGTGCTTTGCGCGAAAACACCTGAACCGAGACAAGCACATTCTGTTATTACTCCACACATACCCTATTTTACATTGCCTTTTAAGTGATTTAGTTAATCTGTCATATATTCACCTGATTTCGCACCAAATCCTGACAGAGAGTTTAATGTGATTGCGGCTAAAAATAAAAGCAATCCAAGAAACATGAGCACAACGCGGGCTGGGTTGTGGTTTACCATGGTGATGGACTGAGGGTCAAAGTCCACGGGAGGTTAAAATGCCTCCTGAGACAAAATCAGCAATGATAACAATAAAGAATAGTCTCCATTCTTAAAAAGAAAAGTAACGAAAAAAGCGATGAACCTCGATGCTCAGGAATATCTTCTCAGGCTTTCTGGTTCTTCAGACAAATTGTAGACCGATGTCTGCAGGTCTGAGAGGACAGTACGTGTCATAGCCTCACCTGGGATGATAGATTAGAGCTATATAATGTGTCATCCTTTTTTATGGTCTTGCACTATCTTCCCCTGCTATAATCAACATGTTGCTTAGTTGTTACAACCAGACTAAAGAGTTAGCACCAGCGTATGAAAAGAAAATCAGGACACAATAAACGAAAGTTTACTAATCAGCAAGGTACAGCATTTTCTGCAAAGCCTAAATTATAGATGCACTGAGAGAAAACATCATCAAGTCATTAAATTTGAAGTCCCCTCTTTGCTGCCATTTGGTTTGAGCATGTTTATGTATTGTATTATGAGTATGACACTTGCAGAAATAACATTCACAGGCTAAGGGAATGACATGCACTAAAAGGCCCAGGCCTGATTAAACCATAGCACTAAGGACAAAGGAGCTTCTGCGAGATGGAAATTTATTAAAAGTAATATATTAAAGACATAAAAATTCTGAAATTAAAATGATATTAAAATGACATTTAAAAGACATTAAAAGAAAAACAAAAAATAAATAGGTCAAGATTAAAAAGAGATTACGCATGTAATTTATTGGTATGCTGCAGCAAACAATACACTTTTAAGCCCTGATTTTAATGCTCAGACACTTGTGGCAGACCTTTGTTATTCAGGAAGCTTTTTCCACGGGTGGGGAGTAAATTCTGCTTCTGGCACCATGAGTTAACCTGCCCCAGGCGACCTGAGTAGTCAGGATGCTTTGTAGCATGCAAGTAAATATGAGATATATTTGAGCCCTTCTGGAGGAAATAATTGCAATGACTGGTGATGTTTGTGAGGACTCTGGCTGCCGCATTCTGGATTAGCTTCAGCTGTCAGTGGATTTTTTACTCAAACATGTAAAGACACTGTTGCCTGCCGACACATGAACAAGTTTTTAGACAGAGATCCTTCGTCCTCTTCAAGATCTATGAGGTGATAGTATATTGATTTTTGTAAATGTGGCTGTTTAAATTTCGGTCAGTGTCCATGAATACACAAAGATTTATGGCTTGATTTATTGTTAGCACTGACTTTTATTCTGTTCTCTTTGCGGCCAAATACATTTATTTCTGGAATTTTTTTTTTCTCCGTGTGTAGTTGCAGTTGTATTTGTTCAATTCACAGATTCAGAGAATGTAAGGGACTCTAGTCACACTGTGTGTCATGTGTCATCTGCGGAATTATGGTATGTAGTTGAAGAGGCCCTAGAATGGATCCTTGAGGAACTCCACATTGATTTTCAGGTTCCACTGCGCAATTTCCGCAGATTTATAATTACAAAGTAGTCCCTGTCTTGTAAATATGATTGGAATCGATTTAGGACAGAACAAGAAAGACCTGTCCACTATTCCAGTTTGTCAAGCAGTGTCTTATGGTCAAAGCAGTGAGATCCTGAAAATCGTTGTTTTTACTCTGCATATTTGCGTCTTTGGCTTTAGGTGAAAGTGTAGGTGTTTAATTAATATAATTTAATCCTGATTTATACTATGAAATACACTTTTAAAATAAGTCACTGCAGATCTTGTGTGTGCAGCTATCTTCAACACAGTGGCAGATCTTGTGGGTGCAGCTATCTTCAACACAGTGGCAGATCTTGTGGGTGCAGCTATCTTCCACACAGTGGCACCATCACATTACAGTGTGGTAGTGAGGCATTATCAGAGTGTATAGTATCAGCATAGTGCACTTTAAATTAGTTGACACTGAATCACTTGGAGCTTTTCATGTGAGGATATGCAACTACATAGAGACACTTTCCACACACCATATATTCTAGATTCAAAGTCTCACACAGTTAAACTATGGTGAAATCAGTCCTTTAATCACTCAGTTTTTTACACCTGTACATCTCCTCTGACTAAAGATACATGACAAATCTTCAATAAAGTATTTGTTGATTTGTTTTTATTCTTTCATACTGTTTAATGTAAATATTGCAAATATTATTACACAAAATCTCATTTTACCAATATAATGACGCTCCAAGAGTTAAAGGCACAGAAAAACATGCATTTTGAGTCTGTGTGTCATAATCCATATGATCCAATTATTCTACTTCATGAGGACTGAGTTTGTTGGCGGGCAGGCTGTGACATGGCAGCACAGCTGAGGTTCAACCTTTTCTAAAGGGAGAACTCGACCCAGGGAACCTCCCCCGCCAGGTTCCTCATCCGGAACCAGATGATGCTTTCTGGTGTGTTGTACTTCATGCTCAGCAATAATTAATCCAGAGGTCCTCTAGGAGATCTGAGATGAAAGACAGTATGGACTCTTGCACACAAATATCCAGGATATATGCACAGGTATGCAATTCCTATCAGAAAACACACATATACTACATGTGAGTCACAACACCTGATGCATGTGGGAGGCAATAAAAGCTCTGTATTGATGCTCATGAATACTAGCAGTACCATAACCATCAAGTCAACAAGCTTTCCCTAGTGTATGAAACTAGACTTGCTGCAAGAACACTTAACAGGATTGTTGACTTTACAGCAACATCCAGATCAGTATTTAGCTTCACATTGTGACTGAATGAATCTTTCCATGTTGACTGACTGATTGCTGCGACCCGTACTGCTGGCAGAGGACAAGGCCCAATTTGTCGGCTGCTAATGAATGAAATCAGATCCAATTACACACCCGCCATCTTTGATCCCGTACATTTATGAGAGATTTGTGCATGATAGGTATTATGAAAGATCACATCGGTAATACATGATTCACTTGATGACTCATGTAGCTCTTGGCAACAAGGGATTCTCATGGGATTTCTGCATCGAACAGTGATTACATCCAAACACTGTTAAAAAGTAAGATACTGTCAACATTTAATTTTGGATGACGGACAAAAAACAAATTACCTTGAACTAACCGAGGCCTGTAGATAGATAGGAAACAGTTTGTGGTTTGAAATCTTGATCAAGAGAGAAAATATTTGTGGAAATCTTAAATTTAAAGACTGCTGAATGCCAGCAGCTTCCCTGGCATAATTTCTGTATAGACAGCATTGGACAATTGGAACATTCCAACATGAACCATTTAGTAATTAGGGAGCGTGACTAACATGCTCTGTGCATTTAGACTGTTTATTTCCTCGCAGCCCAGGGTATGTGACTTTCACGCTGTATTTGTGGACGACATTTGTGGATCCCTGTGGAATCGAGTCACCTCCTAATTGTGGTGGCTGTGCCAACTAGATTACAAATGAGGATGGCAAAGGACAGCAAAAGTGAGAGTGGAGGATAATAGCCTCTAAATGCAATCAAGAGTCTATAATTATTCAGACTTTTATTACTAGAAAACCATTGAAATTGTGCAGCCTGCAAAATCAAGCATTTATATATGACACATATTCATTTGTCAAGATTAAAGCATCAGAATGTGTTGTTGCTTTGTTCTTTTGACCACCATCAGATTTTCTGCTCTGACGGAAGCTTCACATGCGTCACATCAAATCTCACTCCTTTGCCCGCCTCTTCACATCCGACATGCCATCGCAGGAGATAAATCTCCACATATGAAACCACTTTGGTTCGTAAGAGGCTGTCAAAATAATATTTTCATTCCTCCAAAGGACCCTGCTAACAACTTCTGTCTGCTGTTGTGCCGTATTATCGCTGAGCATCAAGTTTGGGCACAACACAGGAATTTTTTTTTTTTAACAGTCACTACTTTACTGTCACTGACACCCTGGGTGCTGTCAGAGGTGTGTGATGGCTTAAGGTGTGGGATCACAGACCCTTCTGACACAGCAAGTGATGTTGGACTAAATCTGACTTTGAGGTTTCAGAGGCCTGGGGGCCACATTTTGTCAACAACACGCAGAACTGCTATCATCACTCCAGCTCAGACTCACTGCTGTGAGAAAGTAACAGATCACCGTCATACAAAATGTGCGACTATGCAAAAATGAAAAGCCCTTTGTTGTTGTTTTGACAGCTTGGTGGCATGCTCAAGGAGACTTCTTTATATTTTACATCTGGTGTTTTCAAAGTCGTGTGCAAATGACTTATTGTTTATGACTGATATGTGATTATTCATGATTAGTCTGCTCCTCTAGCCTTTTACATTTCAGTTGTATGCTTAGATATATAATTTTTGATCTCATACACAGTGATATGCAGGTAGTTCCACTTCATGTTGTTGATTTTGAACCTGCACCACAGCATCCATCACTTGGTACAGAGATTTGTATTGCTTGAAATCAGCCAGTTCTAAAAATGATGCAAAGCTGAAACAGACAGAGAGTTAAATGGAGGTAAATCAAATGTTTACTATGCAGGACACAAATGGCTGCCACACAACGATGACAAGCAGATGACAAGCAGGGAGACTGATGTCAAGATTAATTAGACTGTGTGCCCTGCCGTAGCTTTGCCCTTCTGGTCTGTGTACAGATTAGTTCTTCTATTATAAGAGGAAGTATCTCATTAAGATACATGTACTGTAACTGTGCTGTTGGATGTAGAGTAATGATCCCTCCCTGATATCCCCTTGCCTAAGCTTTCCTTCTGCCATCCAACATTTAACAGCACACGTCCGCCCATACCAGCATATCTCTCATTCTCAAGCTTTCTTTTTCTTTCCATCCTCCGTGATTTACTTTCATATCCCCCCACTCTTGCTCTTTCATCGCTGAATCCAATGGTGTCAGTGCTGTAAACTCCCAGCAGCAAGTACGCAGTGATTTAGTGGCATTGTTAGAGTGTCTGAAACGCAGAATTGCTTGATTCCAGGGAAGGTTTGCATGGTTTCGCTTTTCACAAAGACATTTTTTTCCTGAAACTACCTTTAGGAAATTTCTATTCTCAGGTGGTTTTACATTGTCCAATGTAACCAGGCCATTTCTAATGCTGTTATAGAAAAACACATTTTCCCTTCTGAGAAATGTTGTAAGGAGATTTTTTCCTGTAATTTATTCTCCCTTCATGGCGTTAATTGACACTGGTCGACAGTTAGAGGAGTGTGACAGCCTTTTGTAACGAAACTATATCATTATACCTTATTATAAAAACCTGAATATGTGGTAAACCCTTTTTCTATTTCACCTTCAATTTTCAGCTCCACTTGCATTAATAGTAATAAGTAATTACTTCAATTCCTGCTTTTTTGCTTTTTTGCTTTGAAGAGCAGAGAGATGTCTTGATGAATGTGAATGAGTTTCAGTCTTTTTCAAGGTCAAAGACTTTAGTCAGTGTGAGAGCAGCCCTTCTGACACCTGTCACTTTTGTTGGGACATGGTGAATAAAGGGGTTCACAGAATGAGAACGTCAGAGAAAAGGGGGAAGGGAGAAGGCAAAGGGCAAGAAAAGCAACGAGAAAGCAGTGCAGTGAGGCAAAGATAATGTAGTTACTGTTTGGTTTTCTGTGCACCTTCTACCTGTCAGTGAATGGTTCAAGCTGGAACTGCCCTTGCCTGTCTCTGCCTAAAGTACATGGCAGCTACAGAATGACAACATGGTAACAGAAGGTAACAACACAATGCCAGCAGTGGCATTATGAGCAGTTCATTCCCAGGGGCGGGAGTTCTATCTCAGAAATTCAGAGCTCTGGTGTAATGAAAGCCTGCTGGAATGTGTAAAGCACATATTGTCAAGGTTGCACAGTGGTTATTACTGTCCCAAGCCGTCCCCATAACTGGAGAGTCATCGCTTCGATTTGTGAAGCAGCAAGGTTTTCATCTGCAGCCATGTGTCGTGTCAGAATGTTTGTGAACAAGAAACCATGCCTCAGCTTGCGTCTGTTCGAACAGCCTGAGAGACACTTCAGTACATATTGACAGGGACTTTAAAGTAGATCTTGGCTCTTTGTAAACCAGTAAACGCCAATCACCAATCCTCAGAGATTGAATGAGTGGGAGAAGCCAGGGAGAGAAATGACACTGTAAAGATGAGGAAAAACTCATATTTAGGGGACTGATATCCATGAGTGTGCGCAATTCGGTTTGGCTTGATTGCATTTAAGGGGACTGGTTTTAAGGGTCTGTCATTTTCCCTTAATCGCGAATCTTGTTCTGTTTTACTCACCCACTGTACGGACAGTCGGCCGCTGTAACGCTCTCACTTGGGCTGTTCAATATTTCATGTTTCCATATGAATTTCTGTTGTAAAGTTTAGGGAAGTGTTAAAGCAAAGTCCCTAAGAGAGAGGAAGGGGCAGGAGGGCAGGACTGCCTGTACTGTTCAGCAAGATGAATGGGTGAACAGAGCTGCCACCGACCCATTCCCGTCTGCACGGTCCACATGGTCGACATTAAAACACAAGACTTTACACTGAACTGCGTGTAGAGCAAATGGAAAGTGCACCTTAGCTTCTCACGGATGAGCTGACAGCTTTTATAAACTGCAGATAACTTACTGATGTGTGACGACTATCTCTATGTAATTTCTTGAAACACTGTCACTCGTCTGTTATTCATCTATAAATCCATTAAGTACGGTGGCCCTGAGAGCTCACAGCACTGCAACTTAAGAAAACACATGCAAATAGACAAAACACAAGCACATTAAGAAAACATCCTCATCAATTTGACAACAGATGCGTAGAATTTAGAAAACGCGCTGCAAAGACCGCAACACAACACATTAAGAAAAGCGATGCAAAGACCACAACACATAAAGAAAAATCGCTGCAAATAGATCGGAACACAATGGAAGTGTTTCCAGAGGACACTTTTTTTGTTGTTGTTTTTTTGTTTTTGTTTCCAGAGGTGTTGGAAAATGAGTCAAAAAGTACGTGTTTTTGATTTATTTTAACCAGACGTGAAAAAAAGGGTCCTCTGGAAACACTTCCGTTGTGTTGCGGCCTATTTGCAGCGCTTTTTCTTAATGTGTTGTGTTGTGGTCTTTGCAGCGCATTTTTTAAATCCTACGCATGTGTTGTCAAATTGATGAAGATGTTTTCATAATTTGCTTGTGTTTTGTCTATTTGCATGTGTTTTCTTAAGTTGCAGTGCTGTGAGCTCTCAGGGCCACCGTAATTAAGTGTATTTCAATGAGCTCGATCCACAGAGGACGTTAATGTGATTAGCTAGTCCTTGCGCAAAGTGTCTCTCGGCCCTTTTGTGACTATAGGCAATGGCGGTACACGCATGCTCAGGAAACGAAAATGTCAACACACAAACACAAATAAAACACACAAACAGATTCTTCACTGAGGGCAATGTACTGTTATGATATCAGCATTTTTAAGGCTTGGAATTTGTTTAAGGCTCAAGGAAAAACTCATTGTGTATTCCACCCCCTGAATCTGAATTATTCAGCTTCAATTCCATTTCTATTCTTGATGCTTTTACTAGTGTTTGGATGGCAGAACAAGAAACCTCGGTATACAGTGAACAACATACATGCTCTACAGAATATAAGCAAATCTTCCAACTGCATTATTTAGTTTGGTTCTTTCTTTTGAATAATGTGATTAAGAAGGTTCAGATATGAGTTAGGATTTTCCTGGGCTAGACGACGTGCAAGATTGACTGAGCAATTACAAAACGCAATGAGTTTAATTCCCCATATTAAGACCAGCATGCCCAACACCATCACACCATCTGCGATTAATGTGCATGTATTAAAAATGTGCAGAGAAACTGCACTTTTTCAGGCTGGAGTTAATTTGCTTCAAGACAAAAAGGCCTGAATCAAATCAAGTCGAAAAAGCAATAGAGTCTTCAGTCAAACATCAAAGGTTTGCAGACGTCCCTCTGGGCCGTTTCATGAGCATCGATCGAAAATGCTGGGTGGGAGCAGTGCTTTTATTCCCCCATCCAGTGAAACTGATGTCATCCCGCCACGCCTTGTGGCTGAGATCCTCTCATCTCTCCAGTCAGAAATTGTTCTGAGGGAAGCAACAGGAGATGAGAAGGTTGAGTGGCAGTCGAGGAGGGGATGGGAAGGTAGCGCTGAAACTGGGTGACATCTGTTGCATACTACTGTATGCAGTAGTATGCAACAGATATGCTGCCACAAATAAAAAAAATATGCTTCTGTTTTTCTCTCAGATGTCGTGCAAAATATGCTTAATCTAGATTCCTTGTTGTTATTCTCCATGCAACCTTCAAACAAGCAAAAATGTTATTTGATGTTTTGCTCTAATTTTAGAAATACTCATCAAGCTCTTCACTGGTACAGGACGGTCACTGCTATGGCAGCATCAGCATATTTTTTATGATGTATGATGATTAATAATTTACATGGCTCGTGATTCATTTGTCAGCATCATAAATTTAATTACTCAAGTAAATTGCACTGTAATAAACCCCAAGGCTAATCAGTCAACAGAGTCAATGCTTGTTAACCCTTGTTGTAAAATATATTTGTCCTGTGAGGAAGTCATACAGAATAATGGCTTCTTTTCTGAGGTTTTTGTTTGAGACCTGAATCATCAAAATGTGATATATTGGTAATTCTGGCAACAAAGTTATCTATTAGTCACTTTGCACTCTCTGTGTCATCTTTCATGTGTTTGCAACCACCTCCTTTAGTATGAATTATTGATAAATTGCTGGCTGTTGCACGCTGAGGTGGAGAGAGCGGTAAAATACGGACTGGATTCGGCAAAAGACAGGATCCACAAACGTCTCGGCCACATGCATACAGTCAATAACCTTTATTCTTAAATTTAAAATGTGTTCAAACATAGCTGCTTTCATGGATTTATAGTGTCCTTTTTTTCCAGTTTGACTTTTCAAAAAAAATAAACATAGATCATGTAAAACCGCAAGGATCTTACTGTTTATTTTATTTCCGGCGAGTATGTTTTCTGCTTTCAGCCCTAAAGATGGATTATGAGGAAAGCGATCCATGTAGCACAGTTAGATGCATTGGCTAGAATCATGGCTGTTATGTACTTGCAGGATGCTGTGACGCAAACAAGATCACACATGCTTCCTCCAGGGGCTCCCTGCATCACCACAAGTCCCCTGAAAGCCACCACGCACAGAACACAATCTTGAATTTGAATATAAGCAAAACACTTAGCACACTGTACACACACTCCCTCCTTGTTGAAGCCTCAGGAAGTGCTTGTTCACTGCAGAGCTTCGGGTGACAATTAGCTTTCCCCCAAGAAAAAAATCACTTATCACAATGGAATCAGGCAGGAGTAAAAAATTACACTGACAATTAAAGTCAAAATCAAAAATCTATGAGCACATTTTGGTAAGGCTAGTACAAATCTATTTCTACCGGGCCATTCATAATGCTTCACTGGCATTATTATGGCTCATTACAGCTCTGGTTATATTTTTTCTCTCCCTCCCCCTCTTTCTCTTTCTCTGTCTCTCTCTCAGGGTGTGTTTTGCCATGCGGGAATATTGATTTCACTGACACTTTCAGGGAACGCCTTTATTGACTGACTGACACCAATAAATTGTTGATTGCTGTTTGACGAAAAGGCTTCGGGCCCTGTGAATCCCCAGATAACGTCTCAATGCAGACATTTCCTTATGCGGTGTCATATCCAAACCAGAGCCGTGTATTATATCCTGAATTGAATTCTTGTTGCACGAGGTACTCGGTTAAAACCCAGATCATGCGAAGTCCATATTAATACACACCAATAGCCCACAGCAAGTTCAGCCTTTGCTGTTGTTGCCAGGGTTATGCCACTGAAGTATGCAACCTTGTTATTAGATCCAGGCTGCCCGTCGGGCACAGAGCAAAGGCCGGCCTGGTTTGCTGGTTCTTGCTCTCTCACAGCAGAGTGGCCTCCAGTCACTCTGCTGTGAGAGAGACACAAAGAGTGATGGGAGAAGTCTTTGTGCAAGGCCTGTTCACACTGTGTTAGAAAACTGTCTCTATTTTGGAGTGTGTGTGTCATCTTAGGCAACAAAATTGCAAACCACTGGCCGCCTCGTTGGCCCCCCCTGGCAAGTAGTTGCAGTAGCATATACATTATACGCTACGTGGTGCTAAAATGCTTCTATCTGATGTTTTACATTGGGTACTATTCATTTAAATCAATAAAGTATATATTTTTATAATAGTTAAATAGTATAGGTCTAAGTACAACAATAAATAAAAACAAATGCAGCCAACCAGCCCAGCAGCTGTAGGTGAACTTAATTTTATTGTATTTGATTTATCCAAGAGCAGCAGAATTACGGTCAATTCTGCTTTTGAAGATCACATAACTGACTGAGCCTATCATCTTGAGCAATTAGTCTCAATCTCTAAACGAGTTCATGTATGATGAATTTGATGCACATGTAGTCCGTATTACAGGGTGGCTTTATTCCCCTTTGCTGTTGTATAAGTTTGTAGCACGTCTTGTCTTCGAGTCCGACCTGTTTGGACCTTTTCCACCGATGGTTGATCCACACAGTTGACTCCATGTCGCGCTTTCCCTCCCTCCGTTCATGTGCAGCGCTGTTTCGTACGTCCAGTGATGCCTCCGCAGCGCACAGTCGGAGCGACACAGGAAGACACTACAGTGCACGGGACCCTGTTGTCCAAGTGGCGTCCCACATGATCAATTCCGACTTGGTGACAATCGCCAGGCAAAAGAAGCAAATATCAGCCCCATTCAGAGGATTACTCTCCAGGCGATTACCGGGCGGCCAGTCCACTGTGTTGACAAGGTAGGGGGGGGGGGGGGGCAAATGCGCCAATTGTTTGCTCGTTTCATTCATTCTGCGGTTTGCACTTGTTTTCTGCTCCAATCGATCTCTCTTTTATTATTGTGTTCCGTCAGCAGCGCGCGCTCCTTTGCGCGCGTTATCAGATTTCGCACGAGAGACTTCGTCAGTGGTGTAAATTTCCATAACTTTCCAATAAACCAGGACCAATGCAGAGGGGGATTATAAAAAGGTGATTTGGTTAGACAAAGTTGATAAGACTGCATTTCCCCCGAGGCACGTTGACAGACCTCTCTACCACTTGTCTATAAGTGCTAATGTGGCAAGAGTAAAATAAATTATCCGTGCGCTTTTGACGGAGCAGCCGCGTCTGCGGCATTTTCTCCGATGAGAATACGATTATGAATTCTGTCCTCTTAGCAAGATAAACCTAGCCTTTATATTAATGTCCTTCTTTTGAACAGTAAAAGCTGTGGGTAGAGGATGGAGTGATGGTCAGCAGGGCATGTGGCATCATGTCCGTCTCTGTGGACAAGGCTTTGAGGTGTTAATCTGGCCACATCTTCCTTCCATCATAGACCCTGAAGCCCTGCAGGCTTTACGCACTCCATCGATGGGCACCGGGGCACCGTGCCTCATTCCCACAGCAATCTGTCTGCTCTTTGGATTTATTTAGGCTCTCTGGTTCAGTCAGCCTCCTTGGAAATTGGCCCGGTGCTGCATGTAGGTCCGCACAGACGGCACTGCTCCAGACCGAACGTGCGATTCCCGTCATTACTTAATACTGCCACGAGAAGTGAGCCAGTGAAATTCAGCCGACACAAACATCTGTATGTTACTCTCCAGCTGCGGTGTGAATGGATCCCTTGTCTGATGCAAATGCACAACCAGTTCATGTACAAGAAGCTGTAGTAATGGCTCCTGGTGTGGAGGAAAATGATATGCTATTACAACAGACTGCAATTATTGTGTGTGGGGGGGGGCACTGACACAGGCACTGAGGGAAGAAGGGGCACTGGGCCAACTTGGGGGGGTGGGTTTGCACTTGTTGTTTTGACTTGAAGAGGCAGTGAGATTCAAAGAGGACAGGAGGGGATCAAGGCTAAGAGGCCAATCGAGTATGAAGGAGTTGAAGCTCACCATAATGAATTAAGCACAGAAATTATTTAGACATGATGCTGAAGCTGCACCTCACACAGATCCTACAGATTTGAGGTAATGTGCTGGAGAATAACAGACATTTTTAATGCCCTGCCCCCCCCCCCCTTATTCTTTATCTTCTTTTTATTGCCTACTCTAAGTGAAAAGCATTGCAAGCCAGACGTTTGTTGCGAGCACATTCTCTTATCTCAGAGGAGCAGCGAACAGTCCCACGATCTGCTCATCTTCTCTCAGTGCTTGTGTCACTTCCTTAAACCATAAACGTGCATCCTTTCCATGTTGAACACAGGGCCCCGTCATGTGCTTCCCCCCTCCTGTCCCCCATGGATTGCCGGAGTGATCATTAGCTGCCTTTCCTCTTTTGCCTTCAGATAATGATGGACTCTGTGCTGAACTCTCAACCCTGAGCCCGTACCTCATTAGCTTCCTTTTCGTCTTGATACAGTTATCAGCTGTCGTAGCTTCCTCCTGTATCATTTCCATATATCTCAGCCACCTCACAGGTGATGAGAACATAGTCATCCGCTGGCTTGAAGGATCTTATGTGACTGCCTTATTTTATTCCCGTGTCAACTAGCGGAGGGCTTATCCTGCTCCAGTCTGCGCTGTTAAAACACCAAGAGATCTGCTCTGCTCCGCTACAAAATACCTGTGTACTGTGCCTCTGCCACTGCGTTCCACATGCTACCAATGGAATGTTAATGAAGCTTTCAAGAGGAGATGAAGGTTATTTGATATTTTAAAATCGCTGTATATTTTTCGCACTTCTTCCATATCCAGCAAGTCTGTCTAAACCGGGCAATTATGCAGATAAGTCCTTCAGGATGTAAATGTGTCACCACAGTCAGTCTGTGTTTGCTGTTCCTGTTTCCAGGTTTTCTTTGAAGCCGCGGAACCCTGACAATTATAATTAAATTATAAAAGGGCCATCAGATTTGAACAGCCTGAAGGGCAGAGAGGAGGTTAGACTAGTAGTGGCACAAATATTGCTTTCTAACACCCCGAGGGTTTATGATAAAAATAAGGGATGATGACGGCAAAGGAGAGTTTGCAATGCACAGCGATGATGACATAGCTGTTGCGCATAGCTTGTCCCCCTCAAGTTTTAATGGGAAGGCCAGCAGTCACAGTCGTGATGTAATGATGGCTGTGGATGACGGCAATGATGAGTCAGCTATAGCAGTAATCTCTGATGTGCTGTAGTTCCAGGCTGTGGAATTTTCTTTGCCTAATTTTAATTACACTGCACTCTTCTACTGAGCAGAGCCCCGTCTGGTGCCACTACATGTTGTTACTTTTCATTGGTTCACTTATGAGAACAGGACATCTTCTGGCTCCATCGCACCAGTAAGACTCACTTGAGGGGACTCTTCAAGCGCTCCTGCACTAGTCCTGTAATCTCAGCCTGCTCACTCAAGTGCTCTGATTGGTCATATGGGAGCTGTCGGCATGCCAGTTTAATTCCTTCAGCCTTCCTTCTTTGGATTTTTTTTTACCTCAGGGAGGTAGCACACAGCTCAGGGTTTAGATAGCTGGACTTCTTTATAAATCCTATATTCAGCGAAGACTGAGGGTCTCATGAGGAGCGTGTGTGCCACTGCTTATAAAACGGGCCTTAATGTACCCAGGCAGATTGTTACACGCACTGAATGAACATCGAATAAATGTACTAATCCTGCTCTTCTGAGATTATCTGCCTTTTGAGGAGTTTTAGGCTGGAAAAAAAAAATCACTTTCTGCTTCCTAGAATTTATTAAAAAAAATTTTTTTTAAAAAGTCTGATCAGGAATCACCATAGCGTATTCATTTAGCTCAGACAGTTACCCAGTTGTCAAATATAATTCATTCAGGGGTCAGACCCTGATTTCGGGCTACAACTGAGGCATGAGGCAAAGTACATTACACTTTAGATGAAGTCACTTTGCATATAGCACTCCACTAAAATATTTGTATGTTCAGCAGCGTTTAAGTCACAGTTATTGAATGGCTGATGAGGAGCAGTGTTTACAATTTCCCTTCATACCTTCTCATGCCTGCAAGTCTTCCTGCAGTCAATGCCTCAGGCTGGCTCTCCATCTCTGTGTAGATAGTGTGTGTATCTCTAAACACACAGTTTACAGTGTATGTCATTATTTCTCCACAACCTAGTCAGGCCTTCTTTCCAGCTTTAAATACTGAGATGTCACTATATATGACAATGGGTCCTGTTCCACGTGTGATGCCATTGCTGATGCTGAAATGCTTTGGTGTGCTCTTTTATTTGCCTTTCACCAGGAACTAGGGCCCTGATTTGTTGATATAAAGACATACCTTAGTCCTGCATTTGCCAGGGGACAATGTCAATTCTGGTGGGAGAGCAGAGGAAAGGGGAAGACAGGCATGTTTGTATGCCTTCCAGCTATTTGAACATGCTCCGACTGTGAAAGGCCAGGTCCATTGTTGGATAACATAATCCACCAGGGAGGCCTTCGGCCGGACACTGGAGAGAACTGCCTATACACTCGTTCTCTCTCTATCATTAGTGATGCATATCCACTTCTGTGCTGGAAGCAGCTGCTGAATGCGCACACATCCCATTGTTGCAATTCTAAACACAAAGGCTCTGCTTGTTTAAACAGTCTTATTGATAGCTGTACATTCTGGTATCCTCCACTGATGGAGAGACAAGGACCTTGATGGAGTAATGACGATACACAAATGCGTCCTCTAGTAACAATTAACTTCAGCGATAATACTTCAGTACATACTTAGGGCATTTTCACACTTGAAAGTCCGGACTAAGGTAGACCGATGTCTGAACCAACGCTCGTGTTTTTGTTACATTGTCTACATTTGATCCTGTTAGTTTTGGTTTCACATTGCAATTTTGTGATTGTCAAATCTTTACATTCCTCCCACAGTCCAAAGACATGCAGAATGGGGTAAGGTAAATTGGAGACTCTAAATTGGCCGTAGGTGTGAATGTGAGAGTGAATGGTTGTCCCTCTCTATTAATAGATGGGATTGGCTCCAGCCCCCCCATGACCCTTAAATGGATAAAGCGGAAGACGATGGATGGAAGATCTTTACATGACATACCTACGTCATGTTTTTATCACCTCTATGGGCTGTGTTTCCCTATACTTGACTATGATTGGTTGTAGACGGGCGTGCGTCTGACATCGGAGTGTTGTTAATTCGACAGGTAGCCTTTTTCTGTTTTCGCTCTGCTCTCATATCTTCTCTCTCTCATCTTCTTATAGATAAGTTATACATTTCTAATCTAGGCAGATGTAGGAGCTACGTACTTGCACATGGGTACCCGCACATCCAAAAATAGCACAGATGCACACACAGTAGATAGACATATCATGTACTGTACCTGAAACTGACTGCTTGATGTGCAAAAACGCTTTATGTTTCCTTTAGAACTGCAGCAAATAGTCGATTAACTAGTGGTGGCAGCTATTTTTTTTAAGAACAAATCCGCAAAATCTTCTGAGCCCAGCATCACCAATGTGTAAATTCAGTAGTTTAATTAGTCTACTTTGGGAATTAATAGCTGCATTTTCACCATATTAATTCATAATCAATAATGAGTATAAACATTAGCTGCAGCCCCAGTTTCCTTCATTTTTGTATTATTGCAATGCTTATTTTGTTAAGCCTGGTGTAATTATAAGAAAAACAAGATTCAATAATTACTATTTTAATTGTAGCTTCATCATGACTGAATTCCAAAATTTTGAATTTAGAATTAAGTTTATTTACCAAGTATGCTTGCACAAGCGATGAAGTGACAAACCAAGATACCGAAAGTATGCAATTATAACGACGGAAACACATACAGATGGATTGTCATCCACAGAGTTTATATAGTGTATGTATATATACTGCTATGTACTGATCTGATTGATAACTTTGTATAAGATGTGCGAATGCACCATCATCTATATTAAAATGATTAACAGGGTTTTAATGAAAATTATTGGACAATCTGGTGTCAAAATGGTTTGTTTTTGTTCTTGTTGGGCATTTTAGTTTGTGCATTTTAGTTTATGATTTCAAGATCACAATGTTTACATCACTAAAAGACAAGGTGTAGATAATGAATAAATAAATAGGCAGCTTAACATGAAAATAAAATCAAGAAATTGTAAAAGATGTATATATATTTGGTATAATAAATCTGTCCCTGAGTATAAATTTAGATTCAAAGGAATTGCTGAACCAAATGTTCACCCATACTTCAAATACCACCAGCATGGCTTGGCTATGGTACTTTCTCATATAAAAGAGTAAAGTTCTTCCTCATCTATTTCTAACTATCACAAATTACATTAGGAGTCAAATAGCAGTATAAAAGGTTCACTTTTATCGCATACAATTTTATCTTCTGTGTTTGAAAAGTTCCTTGCACCTAAGTGAAGTCCCTCATTGCTGCAATTGGCATAGTTCTTGTTAAATTTGTATGGAATAATACAAATTTTCTGGCATATATGAAAAGCATGAATCCATCGTAAAGCAGCAACTGAAAATTTGATTTATAGCCAAATCTAAGATATCTCTGGAAAGCCAGTGGCAGAGTTGATGTTAATTTATTTTTACCAGTCTGTTAGCATGTGTAAACAGACACTGATTAACATGCAGACTGAAGCTTGAGGAAAGTCTCGATGGCTTGTCAACTGATTGACAGTGATGAGAGGAGACAGCTGAGTCTTCATTTTACAAGATTTTGACAAGATATTTTTGTCTTTGCAGGAGGCACTAAAGAATACTGTATCAATGGAGCAGTGTGAGGTAATCATGATTATTGTGAATAATCTTGTTCAGCATACAATAAGCACACAGAGCCTATTTAACACAATTTATATTTTGTCAAGCTTGTCAACCAAATACTAGTCTTTTTTTCATCTCCAAAGAGTGACAGACAAAAACGTTTCGTAACACAAACAGTTTTTTATTGAACAGATAGACACTTGTGACTTTTATAGCCTGGCAATAGTGAAGACAGCCTAATAAGTCCTGATGTCATTACCACATTTTAAAAAGAGGTTTTTAATGTGTGTCCTGCTCCTTTGACGTCCAGATGAGTTATTTCATCGAGAATAATATCTTTAGCAGCAAATCATCAGACCTTGGCCACCCAGATGGGATGATCAGTGGAACAGGAAATGGCGACATTCAGTGTCATGTCAATCCATTTAACCTTCCACATGAGCACAAGTGTCACAGCCTGTGATACCAAATTAAGGTGACATTTTCACCATTCCCTGATACTGATGAGGGATTTTGCAATTGAGCCAAGATGCTAGAGAACACCCTTAATCGTAGTTCGGGTTATTGGCCAGTTTGGCATATATGCAAGCGATTAATAATTTGAAGTACGAGCGAGAGAGGCACATCCAGTAATCTGTCAGGGGGTCATTGGTGTTTTATCCCTCCATTTTTTGGGGGGGAGGTCCTTGACCAAAACAAACTGGAGGTATGGAGTTTTTAAAATTGTGCCTTTAAGAGGCTCCGGGCATGGAATGAAAGACCCCGTAAATTAGGCCTACAGAATGGAAAATGTCAGTGAGACCGACACATATTGGGGATTTGAAGTCAGATTATCTTGGCCTCTGCTTTAAAAAAATCTATTTCCAAGTCCCTAAACTTTATTGAAGTGCAATAGGCTACTAGATTCCTGGAATAGTACTTTAAAGGTGCTATGTGGAAGTATCCTCCTGTGCCCAAGATGGTGCATGGTGATGATGGTAGTGATTTATTTCCATTGTTGCGTTTATAATACAAGAAGTTAGCCCACTCCCTAAGGACTACTTGTTCAGGGCAGACTGGATACTACAGTGATGAGATGGGCCGGGGCTAGCTGATTAGCGTGCTATCTTCAGCAGAGGCAAAAATGTGATAGAAATGGAAAGAAAACAAGAGTTACATGGGTGCTGATTCCCTCTGCTTGAGACAGCTCTTGGCCAGCAAAGCGGTGAAGTTTAATGCTAGATTCATGATGTCCCTGCTAGATTGGAAAGTAAACAGCTGGTAATGCTAACGTTGGCTATGTGGCATTAGCAATAATGTACAAATAGCTCCTTTAACTTGCTCCTGTAGAGCTGTTCAGTGACTGTCTCTGAGAAGAACGGAGAGGATGCAGGAAATCATGTTATTGGGACTAAACATTAAATAGAAATAGAAAAGCTACATATCTTTTAAAAGAAAATGTAGCATTTTTCGTCAAGGCTTGTTTTTTTCCTTACTTTCAGTATTGCTGTAATTTCTTTATTTTTTTTTTCAAGGACAAGTCTCACTGAGGAAATAAAAATCATTTCTCTTTTCTGATTATTTTAATGGCACTGTGGCTGGTTAGTCTTGTGCCATTGCTTTTGCAAAAATTAAAACTGATCTACTGTCCCCCCCAAAAAATATGATAATGATGTATTTTTGTGGATGCCTTTTTGATGAACATCCACAAAACCTTTTCAATGAATGTTCCACAAAAAGGCCATCTCATATTTTGCTGCTATGGTTTTTATTGGCAGGAACCTAAAACAGGTCTGATACAGCCATAGGAAAGTTGACAGTAAACAGTGAGGCTGATATTAATGAGATAAAATTACAAACTCTAACGCTGGATTCCAGGTTGCACAGTTTTTTTGAACGCCGCGTGCATGTGAAGGCAACTTGAATCCCTTGAGAGAATGGCAGACTCTAACGAAGAAAAAAATACAATATAGAGAGAAAATAAGAGAATATAATGAATGTTGTTGAATATTGGCACTGACCATGAGTAGAAGTAAAAACAGGGATTAATGTCATGATATTCTGAAGGACTATAATCCCACTTTATTCTATTTACTCGAGTCAATTTGGTGAAGACTGGCTTGGTGGAGCCGTAAGGGGGGGTTCTCTTGACCTGCCAGCATCCCATCATGCCAGAGCCTTCTGCAGTGCCCTGTAGCAGCTGCCCCTGGCTGCCTCTCAGTGGTTATGACAGGAGAAGGAGGTTGTTGATGAATCAGGGGAATGACGAAGATCTCCCCAGCACTGAGTCCTCTCTTAAACGCCAGGCACGGTCACGCAGTGCGAGAACATGTTATCACAGTTACATTCCGCCACAGAAAGTGTGGTTCCACAAAGCTGGCGCACATTACTGATCCACAGTGCCATGCTTTATACGTTTCTTACTGTTCTAAAGAATATTTTGCAATATGCTAATAATATTGTTCTATTGAAATAAATAAAAATTTAATGAACTCCCTATTCATTGGTATTTCTTAAAGGAACTAAAACACTTTTCTATACTAACAACTGCTACTTTTAGCAAAGAATATACCATTGTTGGCATCAGCATGTCACATGCTTGTCAATGTCTCCCTGGGAGGTCCAGACAATCATGTAACACAACTTTGAGGAAAGCCTTCGTGAGCATTGCTAATGTCTATTTAAAGCGAGGAGATTTATTTAAGAGCCCGTTACACAAGATAAGCTGCAAAAGGTAGAGCTCTAAATGGAATAGAAGAGGCTATTTGTAAATGTCCGCAACTGCCTGGCTTTAAGTACCTGACTGAGAGATGAATAGAAGCGATAAGCAAGAGAGGGTCATTTCAACAATAGGGATTTTGAAAGGTGTATATTTTATGATGACAGCGTTTAATTGATCTCATCACTTTTGAATAGCGTATATAATATGGGGAGTTTATTGAGCTCATGTAAATGCTGACACCACTCTGTCAGATCAGAGGAAGCAATGGTTAGAAAGGATGGCTTGTGTGGCCCAAATATCGGAGCAGTGGTTGAATTTTCTCCCTCCTCAGCTTTACATGCACAGTGCACAGGCTTACTTTCATCACTGACTATAAAAGCCCACAAGGAATGGTGTTAGGCGGCAGCGACAGAGCCTGGGACTGTTGACACAGTTGTTTTGGTTCCAAAATGGCGCTGGTGCAAACTGAAACCCCCTTCAAACGCTTGACTTTAATTGAAAGAGCCACTCAAGCGTATTGAGTACCTTCCCAGCAGAGGAAACCCTACAGATAACTTTTCATGTAGTGAAATGTTGACAACATTTCACTACAACAACAACTCGTCGTCCTTCTGTGCCAGTGTACAGTCACAGCTCTTCTCTCTTTTCCTGATTTGAGAGAATATCAGCCATTATTCTTTTAACAACACAAGTCATATGACTGACTTCTGAGTTCTTGGATATGAAGCTTAGATATGCAGTGTACTTGTCCTATAATGTGTATACAGTAGATGCACACAACATGCAGTAATCCTGATATGGTTGCATGACCCATAGGATTAGTTTGGATTAGCCAAGAGAACCAATTTCAAATGACGGCAATGATAATCTGTTTAACTAATAATAGTAATCATGTTGGGAAAATATTTATTCTCACTGCAACACTTCTGTCCTGACACTTAAATAATTGATAAAGAAAGGAGGCAGGGGACCTAGATGTAATCATAACATGAATTGGAGTTTTTTATAGGGCCCATGTACTGTGGAATGTCCATGGGAGGAAAGGCAGGGTCCTAAAACTCTTGCCAGATTCCATTTCACGCTCTGCAGAGCACAGCCTCAGAGACGGTGACATTTACATGGCCCTCTATACCACCGCCAGTTGCTGCAGGCCCAAGGCACTGGCTAAATCAGGCACAAGGGCCAATGAATGAGGAGGCAATGCGAGCGGGAGAACAAGGAGGAGATGGCTAATGTGCTGTGCGGAGGAAACGCACAAGAGCACATGTGCTTATGCTGAAAACATCACAGCCATCATTAGTGAAAAGGCATGTCTTAACAAGGAACAGATAAATATAAATAAGGCAGTGATAACTTTATCATGTATTCTCCCTAGATAACTTTGCAAATGATTATGGCTGCTTTGTGCAGCACACATGCAAAGCCATGAGCTCCCACAAACATATCAAAACAGGTAATTTAGGGGAAAATCCATATTACAAATAGAAATGTATGTGCAGCAGCAATGTAAACTATTTGTGGGGGGGGGGGGCACCATTGTTCCGCCAGTAAAACCATCTTTTCCAAGGATTATGTACACCAAAGACTAACAGGTCATCACCAAAGCAAAAGGTCATCAAGGTAGTTTGAATGCTAGTTAACCCCCGTGCCCAACTGCAACATACTCACTCTATCCCTCGCTAATCTGATCGGGTCTCCACCGCCAGTGGCTTACTGCTTCACCACAGCCAGCCTGAGCTCTATATCGGCTTTTTCTTGTTTTTGATGGCGTTTCCCCCGGGACGCTTCCCAGTAGGTTGAAATAAACATGCAGAGCAGCTGCACACACTAAAATGTTTCTGGCTGCATTCAAAATAAACCTTTTGGCAATAGGATAATGTTTCTTCCTCTGGAATCATTGTAGGCTGTTTTCACAGGTTTCCCAGTAAGCTTCTGAAATAGCAAAAATAAGAGAATGAACATTTGCCGTATATAATCAATAAAAAAAGAGCAACTTGGGCATCATCTCCTCATGCTGCATCCTCAGAGCATTCTGCTGCGGAGCCATTTTGGCTCAAATTCTCTCTCTGTGTGTTAGTTTCCTGGCAAATCCTTTTACTATGATATTCTTTTCCCCAGGTGGTGTGAAACTATTTAGCTCTCTGTGTGTAAACACATCAGTCAGTGTGTAGCAGGAGCCTGGATCCTGTTCAACTCAGAAAGCTGTGGAGTTGTACATGATAGTCTTTCATTGTCCACAAACATGTTTTATTCAGGTTACAGCATGTTTCAGTAAAATGTTGAGCCATAACTATTACCGTGGTATTATCAGACATAGAAGGGAAAGAGGCAGATGGGCATGATGACGACAGTGGCTTGGGAGCAGGTGGAGGTCAGCGACACAACCACGAGGTCTCAACTGGTCCGTTCGTCACGGTGCAGTGAATCAATAGGGCCGTCAAGCAGATGAGTCGGCACTGCTTGTCCATTACAAAGTGGTAAATCAGCATCCGGGCTTACTAACTGCCATAATCAGGTGGTAACCAAGTTATAGAACCATTAGGGAGCATGTGTCTGTGCAGGAATGAGGGAAGGCGAACTTGGGGAGGACACAGCACGACAGATGGCGACTGTGTGTGTCAGAATGTGTGAATGAGTGAACGCTTGGTGCCGTGCTCAGGGTTGTTTTTGCACAGAGAGAAGGATCAAATACGGTATTCAGCTTGTATATTAATGTTAGGTAGCAGAGCCTTAAAGTTATTGTATGTATCTATCCTGTCGGAAAAGTGGTTTTATCCATTCAAATATATTTTCATTATCCTGCACAATCTGGCATAGTTTATATTGTTTTCCTTCAATCAATTCTTTGTTAGATTTCAGAGCAGTCATAATTCATCTGGGACAATAATTCAAATGGAACTAAACCAAATGTTGTGTTTGCATTAATTCCTGGATTATCTCTCGGTTTATCCAGACAATCATTTGTCAAATTAAGTCTATAAGGATTACAGAAGCCAGGAAACCAATAGGCTCTCATCGGCATTGTTTGAGCATCCCATGATTTCACACAAAAACTGGAACCAATAGCCTGTAAAGCACATCACAGAGGTGGTGTAAAATATACACAGCTCCTTGTGTGGCGTTTTTAAGTTCAGCCATAAATCACTGTGTTGCTTGTTGGCTGCAAGGGAGAGTAGGGGAAAAAGGAGAGTGGGGCAGAGGAGGAAGGGGCTGAATCTGTGGTACAAATCCAAAACACGACCGGTGCCAAGGTAGCTGGCATGGAAGAGATGGGAGGGAGAGAGAAGATGAGAGGGAAAAACCTTCTCAATTTCATAAGCAGCATGAATGGATAGTGACAGACAGAACCGTATTCATGGCTTATCATCTGGATTGCCCTCTATTTATTTATTTTAACAGCTAGCATAGTCAGAGGTATTGGGGCTTGGTTTATTTTTTCTACTTCCACAAGAGGATATTATCTTCCATTTATTTTTGCACATACAGTCTTGAAAATGTTTTGAACTACATAACAGACCACAATAAGTACGTTGAGGTACTTAATTTTCATACATCAAGCACCGTAGCTCACAGTGTCACTCCACACCCTCGGGAAGAAGACGAAATTGGCCACATCAATTTTTGTTTTCTTTGCAAAAAGATTTACTTTTTTAAATAATTATAAATCACAAAAGTGTGAAATTTTTACTATTGCTTAAATAGCTTTCTCCCCTCTCCTTAAGATCCTCTTGACACTTTACAAGCTCAAATTGTCCTGGCATACTGCAGTGACAGTGAATATTGCCCTGCTCCCAATTGCCCACCTGCAGAGGATCCAGGAGGGGAATGAATCAGCAGACACCTCCATCCATGTCGCATTCATTCCATCTCTGCGTTTCTCTTGACCTCTACACCCACTCTTTGGTGACAGAAAAGTTTAGTGTCCAGATTTATTAGTAATTAAATTAGCGAGGAGGAAAAGGTCACTGGCACTGAGATCTTTGCACATGTGCGATAGAGAGTTCTTTGCTAATTGAGCACAAAATGGACAGACAGCTGGAGGTCGGGCATCAGTCCGGACCTGTGCACTGATAGATGTGTTTGGCTGTGGAATTAGCTGGCTTCTCGTCTTGTTATTGCTCGCCACTTTTTTGGGTCATCAGTTATGCCTGGATTCTCACTGAGCCTTTTCAGGGACACGCCATTTTTAGTATAGATAATCTAGATATACATAATAAAAGTGGTTTTTGGGTTGAATTCAGGAGAGCAGATTTGCAGGGAGATCAAAATATATTTTTTGGCTGAAACTAAGTGATTGTGTGTGTGTTTGTGTGTGTGTGTGCCTGCGTGCATGTGTGTGCATGCATGCGTGCGTGCGTGCCTGCTGTGTGTGTGTGACAGAGAGAATGAGAGAAAGATGAATGAATGCCCCTCACTGAGAGCAAGCTACTGCAGCATGGGGAAATGACTTCAGCACCACGGACAGCGTCTCATGCTTCTTGCATATCATAATGCTCTTTTATCTGTATCGCTACACTCCATCTGTTACCACGAACACACACACACACACACACACACACACACACACACACACAGATTCAAAAGCAAATGTTTGTTTATAGATTAATGAACATGGCAGAGCTGCAAAGATCTGAGGAGAAAGTTTCTATGACAAGCTCACCAAACACAATTTTGCAGCCGAGGGAAAGAACTGAGCTTAATTTAGCATGACTTTTTTATTTTATCTGCTTATTTTCATTCCTGGCTTTGACTCCTCACAAATTTAAAGAAATGTATTTCTTTAAATTAGCCTCTTGGATAAAAGTTTCCCTTAAAAAATATCACAAAATTACTGTTTTCAGTTTATTTTAATTACTCAGGCGTATATAGATATTATCTGAATATCTAAGGTTTCATAACCCTCAATATGAAAGGAGGTTTGTCTTATTTAAATCTCTATTGTGTCTTGGCTGCAAGTGTTTTTGCAACATTTTGTTTTAAAAATGATGCCTGCATGAGTTTGAGTGATGTCCACCATCAGCTCTCTTTTCATAGATGAGATGTAAATGACTGAACCGCTCACACAACAGACAGTGCGGAGAGGATCATTTGACAGGCATCTCATTGAATCCTAGGTTACATTTTTGTCTTGTTTTCATATTTGCCACATCAAAAAGAAGTGGAAAAATGCAAACAGGGATACAACAGACATACAACCAATTTACCCACTAATTTGAGATGAGAAAGTCCAATTGTCCCATTTTTTTGGTTTGAGATGTATCCAGGGCATAACGGACATGCAAGCAAGCCTTTGTAGAGTAATTAGTAAGTTGTCGAGAAGACGATTCTGTTTTAATTCTTTGCTTTCCGCATTGCCAGGTGGACAGACAGTGAGAGCCTGCGTGTCGAAAGCATGAAATACTGGCATCTGTGAGGACACCCAAATCTCCCTGGCGGTTCTGGCAGATAGAGAGGCTGGTGCAGAGGCAGCAGAAAATGGCTAAGTCAGGGTCATCACTAACCAATAGCTTTGGATAGCTGTGACAAGCCAGGGCATTTTCTCAGGCTCCAATAAGCTAAGAACGAAAAGATCTTCCTGACGCTGTGTTGCCAACAGACTCTTTTCTCACGGTCTTTGTCTGCCATAATTATCATACGTTTTATGTTGTGTCGAAAGTGACATCTACAGACATTTTGATTTCAGATTTCTGTGCCACAGCAGAGACTACAACTACGGATCTGTTTGTTAAAAAATAGTAAGAAGTAACGAGTACAGTATATTTATTTCGGTTTCATGACAGCGCCTCCTGTTGCATGTATTGGTGAGAGGACAGTTCTGCAGAGACATGTGACATGACACAAAACGAGCCTTGGAATTTGAATTTGAAGCCAATTTAGCTAGTTAGCCCCCCGCACATGCTTAAAAATGTCATGATTCCTCCGTTTAGTCAGTTTGTTATGCTCCAGTGTCTACCCCTTCACTCAGAGGCTTTTTATTTCCAGTCCTTAAAAGATACATGCGTTTATCAAAACACTTTTCAAACGCTTAAAGACAATTTTGTACTTCAAAAAAAGTCAGGCTTAAAAAGCTTTTGTCCTATGGAATTTTGTTTTGTTTTCTTTATTTGAAATAATACAGTTGCCAAACAGAATTGCCCGTGATTCAGTATATTGTATCCCACATGCACTGCTGTCTGGTCTGTTTGCCATACATAAATCCCTGTAACCTGCTAGAATGTAATCATAAATCCTGATTAAATGTTTGTCATCATATGCGAACAGCCACAGCAGGGGGGGGCAGTATATGACTGAAGTCACGCTACCCCTGTCTGCTGATGCACAGTGAAATTGTTCTTCGCATGTATGTTCTTGTGTGCATCGCCCTTTTTACCGGAGATGCATATTTGGAAGTTCAGTGGCCAGCAGAACAACAGACCTTATTCCTGTGTTGACAGGCATGTCTCTAAAGCTGCTGATTGATTTTGCATTATGATGTTTTTTTTTATAACAGACTTTTTGTTTGTTACATCATGATCCTTTAATTCTATTGTTTTTTGAAAGCTTTTGAAGGCCCAAGTATACACAAATGCACAAACTGTACACAGAGCAAGTACTGTGGTGAAAAAAACAGCCATGCATTTACACACACACTTGATGATGTCATATGTATAATCTGATGAGATCTGAGCCAGCGTTGACGAGGCGACAGCCGACGGGATGAGAAGTCTCTGTCATAATAATTTGGTGCGTGGGAGGGGAGGTATGGAGGAAAGAGGAGTGCTTTTTTGTATTGGGGAGAGGTGTCACCTAACGGACGCAATTCTCTTGCAATAATTCCGTTTTATTTTTCTGCTTCATATGCAGGGTACAACAAACCAGATGTACTGATGCGTGAGTCATTATACCTCGTATTGTTGTAATTTATGCTGTCACTTAAATTAAAACAAAGTGGTTCTGCTCCATGTGCACAATTAAGCCATTAGTCACTTATGTTTGCCATATCTGAACAGCTAAAGTAAGGAACACGTGTGAAGGAAAGCAGAAAGAAAAAAGTGGAGTAAATGCTTTTAGTAACTTGTCACTTTTACACACAACTGTAATAAATGGCAGTTTTCCCTCAGATTTAAACTCATTCAGTAATTAAGCCTGTACTTGTCCTTTAAACATTAGCATTACTTTTGGAATCTCTCATGTTTCCAAATGCCAGACAACTTGAAGGCGTCATCACTGCACGGGTTTGATGAAAAAAAGTTGCATTTGGTCGCAAGCCATGCAATAAATTCTTGGAACAAACCCTATACAAATCACACGAGGCGTTTAGTCTCATAATTGAGTTTTTGCTTTGCCAAACATTAGTTACGATACTTGAATAGTCATGATAGAGGCACATTGAATAAGTGAGTTGAACGCGGCACATAAAGTCACTGATGCATGTAAATAATTAACACACTAAACGCCTCACTGTGCTCATCAAAAACTATAACCACAACTATATATAACATTTTTTTCACAGTGACTCGTGAAAACTGTGCCTGCAGCAATGCAGCTAGAGTAAAAGGATAGCTGATAATCAATATGTGTCTATTGATTTATACCCAGGCCCAATACAAACTAGACCACACCTTAGTGATGTGTCAACATACTCTGATTGCCCCAAAGCAAACATCAATAGGAGTGATTAACTCACTGCTGTAGTACAGTACAGGACAGAGCCACGAAAGTGTTGTTGCCTATTGCTAGTTACAACACCTCTCAGGGTAAAACTTATTGTTCTTTGTGATGTTTTCAAGTTCCGTGGTCATTTGTTATTTCAGCTTGTATATTGATATCGTACTTGTGATTAACGTAATCAATGTAATCCCAATTCTTTTCTCATAAAGGTAGATCAGTTCCGTGGTCGCCTCGAATACTGTAACTGATCTCTCACTGATCTCTGTGTGTGACGTGAAGTAATAGAGGTCTTCCATTTGCTCTGCATCTAGGTGTTAATATATTTGTGTCCTTCATTGAGTTACTGTACAGCGGAGTGGGCTGCAGCCACCCAGTGAACAAACATTTCAGTCCATTCGTCTTCTTTCGTGTCTCCACTTTACAGCATGAATTGCTAAAAGTCTTTTTTAATTTTGTGGTTTCGCGTGGACGTCGAATTGTTTGCACAAATGTTTGCGTGGCTCTGCAAGAATCTGTATCAAGCCAAGTGCTTATTGTTTTTCTGCCACACATATGCTCGCACGGCTGTGTGTTTGTATGTATTTGTGGTGTCGGATGTATGCAATTGGGCATTACACACGTTTCATGTCAGTTTCTGTGTGGTGCTGCTGGCATCAGATTCTCCTGAGGTGATGACGCTTTACTATAGGTCCTGGCTGATGATGTAACTGCCGCACTTGGACTGCCAACTATAACAAACACATGATACAATCAGACTCTTAACTCTCAGTTCTTCTGGCACAGCCTTTCATGTGCAGAGAGGACAATGTAGAGAGGACTTGGACACTCTTCATATCCAAATACATCTGTGTTAGAATGTTATAAAAAGATACTTCAGGCCTGCAGAAGTTTCACTAGTGGATTGCTTTGCAAACTCTGGGACTTTAATTCGTTTTTGTCATTCATCTGAGGACATTTGTTGCATGTTATCCTCTCCCTATCTCCCTACTCGAGGCAAAACGCCAAAATGAAAAACATCAATACAAACCGTATCAATGGTGTCTTGAGACGTTGCATCATTAAAAGGTTGAGTTATGATTCTGGACTTACAGGTTCATTAGGTTAAAAAGTAAAAAATATATATATATATATATATATATATATATATATATATATATATATATATATATATATATATATATATTATCTGCTTTGGAGCAGTGGTGAGAATCGACATCAGACACAGAGAGACAGAGACATTAACCCCAACCTCCGTAGACACTTGCAGTTGTCTTGCACGCAGGACGTGCTGCTACAGCCAGCCCTGTCTTTCTACACTGATCTTGCCATGAATAATGGCCATCAGAGTATTTTGTAATCTGATAACTTCCCCCTCCAGATGAGCACAGTGGCCAAATTATTAACTACTCTGGCACCCAACAAACAGCCGACAAAATTGATTGTGTCATGGTTTGCATGAGGGTGACTTGAGTCAAATTCTCGGCCTGAGTTAATGGTCAGTCCACCCCTGCGTTTAGGTGTGTGTGTGTGTGTGTGTGTGTGTGTGTGTGTGTGTGTGTGTGTGTGTGTGTGTGTGTGTGTGTGTGTGTGTGTGTGTGTGTGTGTGTGTGTGTGTGTGTGTGTGTGTGTGTGTGTGTGTGTGTGTGTGTGTGTGCGTGTTTGTGCACACACAGTAAGATCGTGCAGTTTTCTGTCTAAGCCTTATTTTGTTCAGCGTGTGTAATCCCCTTAAACTTCCCACTGATAGACTGAATACCTTCACTTCAGATTAACTGAGGTAGGAATCAAGGAGCGCTCTCCTCATCGGTATGTATGACGACACGGAGGGGACCTATTACAAAAACTAGTTCCATGAAAGATAATGCCATGGATTCAAATACTTCATGACAATCAGTGCACAGTCTGTGCAGAAAATAAAATGCATATGGTGTGGGATGTAATGTATGTAATCCTTCTTTGCAGTCACGAACCCATTGCCGTTGATGATTCTAACCACAGGCATCTGTTCAGCATTCATGCATGCAAACATTTCACACATAATACCACTTAACATAATGCACTTGATTTATTGTCTCACATAGGTAGTGTATGATCTTCATAGAAATATATGAATGTCATATAGGCCTCAGAAACAGGAATCTATCTCTTTAAGGGACCCAAGCTCCATTCTTGTTGATGAGATATACTTTTTTTCTATCCAATTGGCCCTCTTCTCACGCAAGTGCATTCCCACACTGCATTCATTGTGTAACCCACAGACTGTTGTGAATACATTACACACTAGGTAACAAGTTAATGGGAGACAGCATATACTGTGTACACGCTGATTTAATGACTTTATGTGCTCCTTATGGGATCGCCTGAGAGCGCTCGCTAGTGCCAGCCAGATGGAGGGGTGAGTGTTAAGTCTGTGCATCTTTGCATCTGTATCTGCATGCAAATGAATGTGTATATCGTTTCCCCTGCCCATGTTTGCAATGGACAACATCTTTTATTCATCTGCTCAGACTGTTGGATAAAAAAAAATGTTCTGGAGCTGTCAACTCAATGAATTTAAAAAATAAAAAAAAACCATCAAGAAAGAGGGGGTTTGGTGTAATGAGGCTCTGCAAGAGTGGAGCATTACAGGCACTTCCCATGACCTCTGAAGTCTCTGTAGAATTATCACAACCCTGTAGCATTTGAATTATGCCGTTGACCAAGGTGGATTTGGTACAGATGCACATTAAAGACAAGCACTGCAGTACTGCAAGCTGAGGTACAGTTGAAAGTAACAGCAGTAATAGGAAGCCATAAAAGAAAGTTTTTTTTCTTCTTTTGCATCATTTATATTTATAAGAGCTGAACGGTGTCTGTGAGTACATAAGCTCTTTGAATTGAACAAATGGTTCAATGAATTGAACAAATGGTTCAATTCAAACATCTAAAATAAATCTGTGAAATTATTAATTTGGGGAAATATTTGATTTAATTTCTTGGCTGTCTTGCTAAGAAAGCAACGAGTGTTATTTTGAGAAGATGGATACCACTCGTGTGGGTGTGTTTACTATGGAACTACAGCCCCGGAGGCAGAAGGATAAAAGCAGGTGGAAACAGATGCCTGGATCTCTCAAAACCAACACGACGCCAACTGTCAAATTTACACTGATGTTTGCATATGGATTTAGCTAATATGATACAACAGGTTTATTACTGAGCTTTAAAAGGATATTTTCCTTTTTACCTTCGGAGAGAGACAGACTAGCTGTGTTGGCTTGCACCCAGCCTGCTGAGCTAATCACCTCCTGGCTCTAGTTCCACAGTTAATAAAGGGACTCGAGAGTGGGATCAGCCTCCTCATCTCTCTTTGTAACAGAGGGACTCACCATATTTCTCATCTATTATTCCTCAACTATTTCTTTCACCAAATTAACCTGCAAACTATGCAGGTTAATTTGTTTATGGGAATAATATTCAAATAAACAAATCCTGGAGTTGTTCTGTTTATGGGAATAATATTCCCATAAACAGAATGTTAGCGTCCTTTGCCATCCACCATAACTCTAGAAAGAACTGCACTTTTGTGTTGACTCAGTGTGTGTGTCCGAGTACGGCACAGTAAACAGTACAGTAGGAGCCGGGATGGCGATTGTCCAGTGGTGCATTGGAACAGAATTAAATGAAGGTTCAACTGAATTGAATGGAACAGAAGAAGTGACTTGTATGACCGTTATGGAGAAGGAGCATGAAGATGGTGCCTGAGGCCAAATGAGCTACTGTACAAGGACATGTGCAGAGTTGTGCAAAATCATACGCACAGGTTGCATAATAATGACACCGCGAGAGAATAGAAACCTATGTTTTATTAATCTGCACACTTGACAGTAGTGTGATGTGCACTTTTAAACCTCTCCTCTCTCTTATCCAATCAACGTCGACACACCTCTCCACCGACGCCTCATCTCCCTAATGTCCTCGTAACTCACATCATTACTAAATCCTGATTACTCTCATATTATCACACAGTTTAGCAGGGCTGTTCCAACACAGCTTCTAACCACATTTCAAAACCGACTGAACACTGTTCTCCGTTAAGGTCAGGGAACAGTGCAAAAAGCTTTACGCACTGCATTTTACAGATTTACTTGATTATTATTGTCTTTATGAGAAAAGAGTCCATACAATGGTTTGTGAGACACATTTTAAGATATTAAAGTTAATGAAGTACATTTTTTCTCTAATATGAAATATTTTATATACACAAACCTATGTTTAACTTTTAACATTTTTTAAGCCGATTTGCCGATAGATAATTTCATTTTAAAATGTTCTAATTTGGCTCCGATGCAGTCGCTGTCACTACTCTTTCAACTTCAGCAATGTCCCGTCCATGTTTGTTTGGTCAACTTCATTATAATGCTGCTGATAGCTGCCTGCACTTTGTGTGTTAAGGTCATGTTGAAAGCATTGTCGCAAAGTGCGCTTATTATAAGCTACTTTGTCTGGGGTTTTTTTGTAAAGTCGCTTACAAATATTGGTAGTCGCGGGTTGCATTTTTTTGGGCTTGTGTAGTGTAGTTGCTTATTTGGGCTTGCTCTCTCTCTCGCTCCCTCTCTCTACTGAAATGAAGTTTGTCCCACACTACAGCTACCGTCAACAACTCCAGGATGACAACGCATGCATGACCCGCCCTACAAACATATTGTTATTGCATATCTGGTACATATGTGCATATACAAACATGTACATACATTTATATACAGTGGTGCATGTCATTGTTATAGAAGTCATAGGTTATCTAGTTTGTAATAGGTGTATCATGAAATGTTTGGACAATTGCTGTAAAAGGTCATTAATAACCAACCGAATGCCTGAAATATTAAAAACAACAACATTAGAATAGAAGGACCTATAATCTGCATCTCATGGCCAGAGAGTACGTGAAGATTATTGTTGAATCTCTTAAGGCTTGTGTGTTGTGTAATGTGTTTGTGATAACAGCATAAAGACTGAATGCTTGTCAGTATTCTTGTAATATTATTTTGTTCTTACAGCAGGAGGGTTTGAGTATGTTTTGGTTTATAAGGTTTTGATGAGGGAAAGAAGAGAAACAATATAGCACTGGAGCATTTTCTACTTTATCAGCTGTCAGAGGAATGTAATTATGTGCTACTGAGTACTTAAGCCTAACAAAACTGTAGGTACTGTTCAGGTCCTTTTTTCACCTTTCTGTCATGACTTAAAAAAAAAAAAACAGCATGTACCTGTATTTATGCATTCCCTTGTTTTTGGAAAACACACATTATTATCCTCTGTCATTTGTCTTTTCTTCTTTCAATTGTGTTAAAGATTAGAGAGAGTCTGGCCTTCTAAAAAAAATCTGGTCTACATCATCGTCTCCTGTGAATTTCACACTGTCCTCAATTTGTCTCTCCTTTTTTATTCTAATCTGTTCCTCTGTTGGTCCTCTGAGCTGTAAGATGCTTCTGTCTCTCAGCTGTAACTCATCCAAGTGGCGTTCTAGATGCTCTTTCAGTCCCACACTACTCTGTGTGACTGACATGAGGGTTGTTCTCTCTCTCTCTCTCTGCCCCCTCTACAGGGTTTAACGGTGTATGCTATGCTGCATTACACTGTAGATGGAGCTTACCACACTTTACTGACTCAGTAATGGCATATCTGCTTCCTATACTTAATTATGCACACACAAATTTCTTTTAATTTATTCAAAACCACTAAAACCTTGAGATACATAACCTTAAAAACATTCCTTGTCAAAAAAATATATTATGCTTCCCAAGAGGATGTTGCGGTTATGCAAGCAG
Organism: Scophthalmus maximus; assembly: GCF_022379125.1. Taxonomy (NCBI): domain Eukaryota; kingdom Metazoa; phylum Chordata; class Actinopteri; order Pleuronectiformes; family Scophthalmidae; genus Scophthalmus; species Scophthalmus maximus. The sequence goes on from NC_061535.1 coordinate 1,053,641, forward strand.
TTTTATGAATTCAAGGGATTTAGTGTTTTCCAAATAACTGTTCTGTTTAGATACAAGTTCGGAGTTTAAAGGAAAAAATACATCAGAGAAGTCACAGTTCAATAAACAGCCTCTGGCAATGAGGCACATTTTGTTCTCTGGTGCTGTGTTGCTGTAGATAACCTAGCCTGGCAAAGACATCCCACAATTAACTTTCAATTTGTCCAGGGTCCAGGGTGTACTAGCACTTAAAGACTACAACATAACATGGACATTTAAATTTATCAAATTCTAGCATCTTGAGAGTTTGCAATCATAAAGTATAATAAATGTAAAATCATTCTTGTTTCTATATCAAGATAACCAAACTGTCAAGAGTATAGCATCGCATTCACATCTGTTGTACACATTCACTGTTCGGTCCAGTATGAACTGATTCACAGTTCTCAATTAAAATCGTACAGCAAAAGCCAAGCTGATTAAGTGTTTTCTGGCTGTAGGTGAGAATAAATTACTTCCAGGGTGGAAAATAAAAATATCTGCAATCTTAACACACCAGTTAAAGGTTTTTTTTTTCATTCCTTAAGTGACAGGGAGATGGAATATACAGGTTCCGTCCTGCTTCAGTATCTACTGTTTGGTATGAGGATGGTGACATTTAATTGTCAATAAATCTCATACAATGACCAAAGCAAACTATGAATTGATTCTACAGGTGTAATAAAATGTCTTGTCTGTGTCCTCTGTGGCTGAGGTCTGCATTGTTGTCCAAAAAATAATGAAACGCATAAACATTGAAAATATTGAGCGGTAAACTAACACATTGTTGGTTTTGAACTTTCCATTGGATATATTGAAATATATATTGACGACGGAAAGAAAGAATATTCACCCTCAGCTCTGTGCTTTAATGTGACTCGCTGTTGATGTGGTGGTGTGCATGTGACAGCCGGAACTGAATGCATATACTATTTATGCTGCAACTGTTAACCGATTAGTAACTGACAACTAAATTAATCGCCAGCTATTTTGATAATTAATTAAACGGTTCATGTAGTTTTTAGGGGGGGGAAAAGTCAAAATTCTATGATATCAGTTTCTTAAATGTAAATATTTTCTGGTTTCTTTGCTAAATATATTTGGTGTATGGGCAAAACTAAACATGTTGAGGTTTGTGAAACACGATTGACATGTTTCACCATTTTATGACATTTTATGGACCAGACACCTAGTCGATTCATCGAGAAAATAATCGTCAGATTAATCGCTGATGAAAATAATTGTCAATTGCAGCCCTATACACTATGTACATTTTTTTAAGATGCAGCGAAACTTACCATAACACTGGAAATGAGAGAGGGACTAAAAGTGGGGCTATCATAGAGGGATAGAAGAGATGAAAAATTGAGGCTAATAAGTGTGAAGCGAAAATATCATCAACCATCTTGCTCACTGCCGGCCTTCCCATTTCCTCCTCCCGGCTGGATGCCATTCATCATCTCTTCAAAGCACTGTAGAACATTGAGCTATGGGGCAGATACATCGAAACACTTTATGTCTGACCCACAATCAATGTAGCCTTGAATGCCAAGAGCTGTGTCTGTTAAAAGAAAAAGAAAAAATCTCTTGTAGCTGCAGGCTGTAGTTTGCCTGGCTTGTGTCCAGGATTTTCAATCAATCCTTCCACAGCGAGAACTCCGAAAGAAATGTAATTAGGTCTTGGGCGTTGAACCACGCTTTCTTAATTGACAGGATTAGTTCACATTGATTCGGTCTGATTGGAGTCGCTAGCTAGTGTTTTCACTTAATCAATGAGCACACCCTTCTCTTGAACTAACCATGATTTGCATGCACCCTTCCCCACCCGTCCCAGAGCCCATGGCAACCATAGGAATTTGCATGAAATCACTGGCCTGGACTGTTGCAGCTTTACTATCACTGTGTGTACTGCTGTAGCACATACTGTATTCTATACTTTGGTTTCTTGGTGTTCTTATTACAACAGTGTCTTGGTACAGTATAGCAAAAGGCTGATGCTCTGTCAGCTACAGAAAATTGCCCTCTGGTTACAGAAAATGTTCTGATAGAGCAATGGCTGTTATTCTGACTGAGCGCTGGAGAGCGAGGTAGTGAGAGGAGAAGCCATGGAGAGATGGAAAGAGATAAATAAAGTGAAGACAGGAGAGAACACAGATTATACATGAAAGAGAACAAAAGAGTGGAAGAGAGCAAAAAGTATCACAAATAAGGTTGTGGGAGCAATATGCTGGGAAAGGGAGCAGGAGAATGAAGATAAGGGAGACAGTTATGAATGGAGAGGGAGACAGGACTGGAGATGGACTGAAGCTGTGACAAGACTTTCTATTAAAAGTGGGCTCTCTACTTCTGCCTCTCAAAGCCCAGACCTTGAAAACAAGCATCCCCAAAGGACTGGATTCATTAGGCTACAGTGGCAAGAAAACGTATTACCTCCATGTCTGCATAAATTTGACTTATAATTTGGTCAGATCGTCATCAAAATTTATAATTATGAACACTCTATTTTAACTAATGACACAGAGCGCTTTCTATTGTTCCTCTTCATATTGAAAACATCAGTCAAACATTCACAGCATAGGTTGAATAGTGTATATGAGCCCCACGACTGAAGACAACAACAACAGCTGGCGTGAGACTAAGAAAATCTGCATTTTGGAGATGTCCAGTCAGAGCCCCTGACCTAAACCAAGCAGAGGTGCTGTGGAATGACTTCAAGAGCTCACTGGCTTGTGCACTTTGCACATGCATTCAAGAGGTGTCCTCTAGTCAGTGACATGATTGGATCTGATTAAAGGCTCTCACTGCTACTGTTGCACATTTCTAGCTGGGTAAAGTCACATTGCAAAACCTGTCTCACACAGGCCAAACTGATCACACACAGAGAAAAATGTTGGTGGTTTAAAATGTCTCAATTCAATCCGAATTGCCAAAGGGAGGCCAAGACAGGAATTCATTCGGGGGAAATTATAATTATTTGGTTGATGCTTGTTTGCTAGGTCAACTGTATGTAATTTATTGGTTAATGGTGAAGATAGCTTTGGCTAACTGAAGGGCGCGTGAGATGAAGTAGGAAGCATCAGTCAGCCAGTAGGAGGGCTTATCTCAGCCCTCAGCGTCTACTGAGTCGGTCTGCGAGGTGTAGAACTGATACAGAATGATTGCTGAGATTCTTATTATGGTTCTTTCATTATTATTCATTTTATTTTCAAACTCTGTTACATTCACACAGTCAGACATAATGTGCCATATGTCTGCTTTACTCTTCCGCTACATTCACACCACAGGCCTCCTTGCTGAGTGCCAACTTTGCTGATCATATCTGATGGTGCTGGATGCTGTTCATATGTATTCCAACACACAACCCATATCCTGTTCCAACATGAACTGACAAAGACAAATGTGCATACAGAGACGGTGACAAAAGGTATCACATCTCTTTTTGTCCCTTCAGTATGCTTCTCCTGCTTTGTGCAAAGGTTAGCCATTTGCTATCACTGAAGGCCCAATATAGTGCTTCGTCAGCACATTACCTAAACACTCCATTGCATTCTTTTCATTGCTGTTCAGTCTGGCCCCCCAGGTTGAGAATTTATTGGTGGTGATCAACTTTGAGCAGAGGGTGTGAAAGGTGCTGGTGGGAAGCTCCAACATCAGCCACATTATATTCGGCAGCATACTGTAGGTCAAGTCCATTTCTTTACAGTATATATATATATATATATATATATATATATATATATATATATATATATATATATATATATATATATATATATTTATCCCAGAATCACAAGTTTGTGAAAGCAGGGCTTTGCAATCTGTGACATACAGCACCCTCTATCCTCAAATGCTCAAGTCTGATGACGAATATGTCTGAATCAGCTGAGAACTCTGAAATCCAATGAGTTAGACCCACTTTGAAAGGAACTATCACCAGAGTTAATGCGTCCAACTTAGCTTGTTTGTTCTGAACGGACACAACTAAAATATTAGCAGCCTGATTTTACAGTGCAGTCAATTCTTCTTCTTAAACAGATTCAAAACTGCACACAGTGTCTCCACACATGTTCTATGTATATATCTATATATATATATATATATATATATATATATATATATATATATATATACATACACACACACACACACACACACACACACATACACACACAAACACCTGGTTCTTAATAAATGACTAGCTGTCATCAGTGTGTGGTTCTCGCATTACAGCACTGTGAATTCATTAAGTGTGCCCTCTGGAAGTCTAACCAGCCAGGCGGGGTGCTGTCTGAATCATGCCCTGCATTTCAATTGCAATTACTGTACACATCTCAGTGCCCTTGTAAAAATCCCCTCAGCACACGCATCACTACACTCAGACAAACACACACAACACATTTATAGACACAACTTGCATTCTAGTATTTTTGTGGCTTTTTTTTTAGCTATGCCAAAGGTTTAATGTACCTCTGTCAAATTGGACAGTGCTGTTTAAAACATATATTTTTATAGTTTAACCCTCAGGCCTGGATTTATTTTCGTTCACTCTTTCTCTCTCATCTTCTTGAGCAGTTTTTCGAGGTTTTGTGCAGGAGGGGAAAAAAACCCCATGAGACTGGGATTTTAGCTTCTGATGGGGATTCTGGTTAGTTTAATCACCCACGATTTATTCAGAATCTGGAATTATTTTAATCACACAGAGATTTGTGTGTATTTTCAATCGGATTAGTGTCTGTTTTTCTGCAGATAGATGAGATTCTGCAAGTTCATGTCTGACTGCGTTTGTGCATCTCTTTGTATGTATTGCACCGGTATGGTCACTGTGTGCGTGTTGCTGACTTGGTTCACAATGTTAAGACGAGGTCTAATAGAAAAAAGTCAGGTCAGATTGGGAAAAAGCTTAGACCTGTGGTTTCCTAATTCCTAAGTGACCTGAGACAGTATTACTGAGTCATCACTAGTGTATGTGTAAGTGTGTATATGTAGTGGGGAGAGGGGCGGCTCTTGTGAAGTGGTAGAGCTAATTCTAAATCCCCCCTCTAACGTCAATAATTCTCTGCTTTTTCACAGCCCCTCTAATCCTCTTTCTGACGTGACTCACCTCTATTTATCACCCGCATGCCTCAAACAATCAGGCAGATGTGTGTTAACAATCAAATTGTATGTGTCGGTGCATGCATGAGAACGAGTGCGACTTTCAATCTGTGCTGATCTTGATCTTCAGATAAAGGGTCCATGTCTGTGTGTGTGTGTGTGTGTGTGTGTGTGTGTGTGTGTGTGTGAGTGTGTATGTTTCTTTGTGGTGTGTTTCTGTGGGAAACAGGGCTAGGCTCACAGTAACTTCTGAGCTGATGTTATGAGCTTTGGCCCAACAAATTCCATCTTTGTCCAAAATAAGCCTCAACATCAGATCTGCATCCAAACGATGTGAAGTCATGCTTATGTGGAAAAGTTGTAACGCGTGGAGATAATCGCTGCTGGTTTGAATGGTGGCTTTGTATAATGGATCTGTGCTAAACCAGTGTAGAGATTATGAATGTTGCTTGCCAGGCAGGCTGCTCCGTGGTGCGGGGGTGCTGATGCTGCTGACTCAGTGCAAGCATGCCTGGGACTCGGGGGGTTAATGCAGCAGGGCCACAGGCTGATCCACAGCCCATCCTCATCTGCCAGAACTTCAAAGGATGCCCAGACAGTGTCTCGATCGCCATATCCTCCGGTCCAGGCTGTGCGGATCCCTCCCCCTCAGGGCACAGGTCAAACTCGGCCTCATCTTTTATGTATCGCTTACCCCATTGATTGCATGCTAAGAGATTCATGAATACAGAGGGGCCTATTTCCGTATCACACTCCAGCATATGGAAGTTTTTTTTTTTTCTTTTACAAGTGAGGATATTTTTTGTTCGTCACAGCTCTCATTTTATTTCCATCTCATTCTTTTCTCTGGGTTTCTGCTCCCATGCTTTTTTTCTTTCCGTCTTATACCTATCTCTCAATCAGCATCGTTCTCCCTCAACTTCCACTTATTTTGCGTAGAAGGTCACAGTCGTTTCCCCTTTTGACAGACTGCTTTTTCCTTTTTTTTGGTATTTAATGCGCACTTATGAATTATGCAGATTGCAGTTAGTGAATACAGTGAATTTGAGAGCTGCAGTTGTCCTACAGGAAGCTTACAGCATATGGCAACTTAAAAGTAACTTTTTCAAGTCAAATCTGGACCCATGTTGCTACTTAAGTCTGCGTTGGTTGAATTAAATAAAAGGCTATTTGTTCACACATGATGCTATGCCATAGGGAAGACACTTCAATCCAATCACCGACTCTGTGGATAGACTCAAGACATAAGACTTTAATAAAGGTTTAATCTAATTCTTAATTTTTTTATTTGCATGTCTCTGTTGGGAATCTGGAAGTAGTGAGAGCTATGAAATGGACGTTTGGTTTGCTTCTTCATTCCTCTCACTGAGAGCAGTGTCGTTGTTCCTCTAAAAGCTGTATTAGCATGCCAGCAATGTGTCTCGTGTATTCATTTATCTTCAATCCTTGGTTGTTTACTCATAAATGAGTACATATATTGATCCATTTTTGAATAAGCCAGCCCTCCCCCTCTCTCTCTCTCTGTACCTGTTTAAGTGATGTGTGCGCTACACACCCCAGCAGAGTGTGAAATTGAAATCCTCCCCTGCAGAGGTGATGTGATTGATGGAGAAGAACAGACAGGGGAAGTGTGAAATCTCATCTTTGACTCAAGTTGTTGTCATTTTTCACTTGCAGCTCTCAATTATTTAATATGAATATATGATATTGATATTGCAACAAAATATCACAAACTGAATATTCATAAAAGTGAATACTGCTGCGTGGTATAAAAGGATAATTTCCATTTAACTACTCACCTTTGTCAGTGCGTGACACTGTGCGTGACATTGGATAGCAAACCTGAAATGCAGTGAAGTTCTCTATTGTTCAAAATATCCAGCCCTAAATATGAAATATCAAAATCCTAACACAATTTTAAACTGGGTTTTCTAGACCAGGTGAGTTGCAAATAAAACATTCTTATATTAAGAATTCATCTAGCATCAGTTGTCAGAGTTATCATGAGATCAGAATTAAAAACGGTCACCTGAGCTGCTACTTGAATTTATCTCAGAAGCTTACATATTGACATTTCGACCTTCAATGCTATCATCTCTAAAATACTCAAAACGTCAAAACTTGACATTGATGCATGCTACCAAACATTAAAATGAGCTATTGAATCAACATTTTAAAAGTTTCTCTCCATGGATTCATAACTAAACTCTTTCCCTCCAAGGTACAAATGTAGATTTTTTTTTCCATCAAATATAAACCTCCATGGTCTTAAAATGGCTTTGATTTAACTCAACACCTTTGGCTTATTTATTCGCGGCTCTATCTCCACCCACCCCCCGCCTCCTAACTGCGGCTCCAACTCTTTTCATCAAACACACAAAAAGTGGTAATGTAGGTGTTAACTACCTCTGCTCCTCTGCTTACATCCATACTAATAAGTTTTCTTTTTTAAACTGAAACGATCTCCAACCAGATGTTCCTTATCAGTAGCTACCTTTAAATGATAATGCCCGTCCATACTGACGTGTGTGTCAGTGTAAACAGGAAGCTGATTATCTACTCTGTATTTGGTTGTTTAGTTACAGAAAACACTTCAAACGAGGAACAGCAATGGTGAAAAGATAGTAAGTGTAAGCAACGCTTTGCAATCACTGCTGGTAGTCAAGTCGTGGCCCACTGGACATCACCCATTGGTTTTGCATGTTGTTGTTTTTTGCAACCGGACTTAGAGTTGGGGGGAGGGGTCTGGCTGAGAGCTCGTCCACTTTGGAACCACCTACACCAGCAACCATGCACCAATCGGCCGAACCAGCTGTCAATCACGCTGTATCCACACTCAAATACATACAGTGCTTTATCGTATATTTTTCTCTAAATGAGACCACAATTTACAAGATGTACATCGTGCTGTTTTGGAGAAGATTTAAAACTAGTTATTGAGACCATGAACTCCTCAGGAGAATGTTTACCGACTAAGTCATTTTCACATAGATTTCTATAGAAACTGACTTCTTTTTGCAACCAGTGAGTCGCCCTCTGCTGGTGATTCCAAAGAACGCAGGCTTCAAGCACTTCCACATTGGCTTCCTTTTCTGAAACAGGTGACAATGATTATTTTTATGTACACTCTATGATCGTAAATGATTAGAACCAATCAGGAAGCAAATGTAGGTGACTACGTCATTGCTCCCAAACTTCTCAGTTTTTGCCTGTCCCTATTGCAATGCTCCCCCAGAGTTTTCAAACAAATATGGGGCCAGCAGCGTTTCCAAACTTCTCTGTTTAAGGCACTCGAAAACTCTGGAGTAATGTGGATGACACGCGTAAACATTGCAACAGTAATTCGATTTAGAACTGAAACATAGAAGTGTGGATGTAGCCTATAAGCTTACTTGACTCCTCCCAATGCTACGGCGAAATGAGGCGTCTCTGGCGTTAAACACTTTTAACACCAGTCTCAGAGCAGTGTTCGAACACGTAAAGAGGAAAAGCCTGATCAATCCTATTGTTGGAACCTCAAGACGTAGAGACGTATCAATTGTATAAAACTTAAGACAAGCTCAAAAAAAATGTCAGAATGTTGAATCCTCCTAATTCTGAGGTAATAAATTAACCGTTCGGTGGTTAGTTTTACGATTCCTCATGATTATACACAAACTTTCTATTTACTTCATACTGGAAGAAAGTGCTCTATAAATGAAATGTATTATTATTATTATTAGTGCCCTCCCTCTAACCTGTGTGTGTGTGTGTGTGTGTGTGTGTGTGTGTGTGTGTGTGTGTGTGTGTGTGTGTGTGTGTGTGTGTGTGTGTGTGTGTGTGTGTGTGTGTGTGTGTGTGTGTGTGTGTGTGTGTGTGTGTGTGGGGGTGTGTGTGTGTGTGTGTGTGTGTGTGTGTGTGTGTGTGTGTGTGTGTGTGTGTGTGTGTGTGTGTGTGTGTGTGTGTGTGTGTGTGTGTGTGTGTGTGTGTGTGTGTGTGTGTGTGTGTCCTAACCAAGTCCCACTTGGTGAGAGTTGGACAGATCACCATCTGTTCCATGCCCCCATTTTGAACTACCGGCTCTTCTTCATCACCTTCACGGGCTATCAGGATATTGATGCTTTCTCGAAAACTCAATTGCAAAGAGTTAGTTTATTCTCAAAAGCACGATAATGAATCTAGTTTGACAGGTTATTACGAGGGATATGTTTACTGTATAATATATGTCTCAGGGCTGCATCTTTCTCACGTAAGCATTTTCATGGGAGCGCAGTGTCTTTTCTAACGAGGAAAAGCAGCAAAATGATATAAGAATATCTGATCAAATTATTGGATATCTGCTTTAGAGTAAAATACAATAATTTCCCCTAGACAAAGTGCCATTTCCCTGAGATGTTGCTCACCAAAAGTGTTTTTATGTGTAAATGTCATCTTTGTTTGTATGTGTTTGGAAATTGTTATTTTCCTTTGCTGCCATATTGACCAGGACTCCCTGGAAGAAGAGCTATTTCATCTCAATGGGACCTTCCTGGTCAAGTTAAGGATACATAAAAAAAATAAAATAAAAAAATAAACATGTTGTTACTGGGATTTTAAAAACTCCACACAAATATGTTAATGTCTTTTAATTCAACCACTCTGGTCAATGAAGATCATTTTCCATTTTCTTCTTAAATGCAGCAAGGATTTCTATATATCAGTCTCCCCCCCTCTCGTTCAAAGAAACATGCTGTACACCATCCCCCAGCGTTTCACCAGTAATTGCAACACTTAAGTGAGTCTGGATAAAGAGCAGGGAGCAACAGCACAACATGAGCACATGGCACATGCACCAGCACATTAGCCACCAGGCCACCGCAGGAGCCTTTTGATATGTTGTGATGAATTCGTGACCACAAACTCTGTCTTTATCCACTTCAGGGTGGAGAAATGTGCATGCACGGAGGACGAGGAGTCGGGAATTAAGCACAGGAGACAAAAGATGACGAAGACGAGACAATAAAGAAGGTGAGTTACACTCCTCTGCTCGCTTCTTCCCCACTTGCTCATTATGCGTCCCACGGTGCCGTTATAAGTAGCTTTGGATGCAACTTTTATCGATGCACAGGTCATTGAGCGCCTGTAAAGTGGGTCTCACCGGCATAAAGTACAACATAAAGTAGGACCTTGTCATATACTCTAATATCACCTGCAAAATCGCAATTCACCTTTGACATTGAATGCATCCTTCCGAACGTCATCTCTAACCTTTTATTGCACCTTTAGTGGAAACACATCTGTCAAGCTTGACAGCCTGCCATTGATGGCAGCATAAATGAGACAGAAAGGGACACAATCACTGAGCAGAGTGACAGAGGAGCAAATGGCAGGGAAGAACAAGATGCACAGACAAAATATTAAGGAGCTTTTACAGAGGCTGTTTTGATCGAAGTGTTTCATTTGTTTTTTCCTGTTTGTGTTATGATAACTGGTGACAGAGCAGATGGTAGTGGTGAGAGAAACACTTAGAAGTGCTTTATAGCAAGTAAATGTGCTGAACATGACTGACAGGCATAGTTATGTTATGTATAGTTAAGTTATGCACACAGCAAATCGGTGGGAGGGCAAAGGATTTTTGTAACAGGACACAAAAAATAACACTGCCATTATAATCTGGTCCATCCTGTTCATGAATGTCAATTATTTTTTGGCTCACCAAATATAAATACAAAATGTTTCAGTTAGAGCAGGGAACGATGTATGCTAAAGGGAATGACCTAACCCCAGTATGAGAATATCATATATGATTTTCTCAAAATCCATTCAGAGAAGAACAAAAAAAAGAAAAACATCTAGTGATGTTTGTAAAACCCAGAATGTTGTTTGATAACACTCACCATTGTTTCCAGTATCATTACTCTTATCTAACCATATGGATGAAATTAAAGATAATTATAATTTTGCTGCATCATTAAATAGATTTTTTAGAGATCTTTTTTTTATTCCAGACACAGCCAGAAATCTCCATTGCTCAGTTTGTAAAATGTGTAACAAAATTGAAATGATAATGATCAGCTACGTTGGTATATATTGTTTCGTTTAAGTATTTAATATTTTAATACAAACTAAAGCCTTCTAAGACTTTTGTGTCTATTATCACTGAGATATCCACCAACATGTTAGCATTCATCACAGTATTTTGCTTAGAATCTCTCATTAATATATTACACCAACTTTTTCATTGATTTTATAATTGAAAATATTCTAATCGAATATAAACTGTTGGCAGAATATAGTTTGTTGAAGAACAGAAGAAATCCCAGTTCAGTTTTGCTTGACCTTGGACTCATTTGGCATTTATTTTGTTCCGAGCTGTGATGCAATACAGTTATTTTACTTGCAGGGTGTAATTCAGAAAACATATATTTTGCATAACTTCTTTCCAGAGTGAAATTTTGTGTTCAAAGTAATTGCAGCATCTGCTGCTTAATTAGTGTGGAAGTAGTGCATTGTCATTGAGGGTGTCATTTCTAAAGACACATGATATACCGTCTCTGGCTCAGCTCTTGTGGACGAGCCACCCTGAACCCTAAGGATCCAGGCCACTGCCAAAAAGCTGGATTTACAGTGAGCACAGCTTACCATTTGAAAACGTATCATTGCACTGACGTGGGTCATCCTTGAAAGGCTACTTGAAAAGAAGTGATATGGTTTGCAAACACACTCTAAGCCAATGTGTTGTGTATCCCAGGGAAGCTCAGAGAGGGGGGGTCGGATTTGGCAGGCGGTGGGATAAACATATTGAGAGCTAAGGCTGTGTCACAGAATTTCCACTGCGCAGGCACACTCTTCAATCTTACATGTTTTTTTAATATAATTTTTTTTTTTTTTTTTTTCAAATACTGAAATCTAGATGTTATCCAGTGGAAACAATATTTTGTGCTCCCAACATCAAGCGGATTTGTGTGGAGTGTGTTTATGGAGATTAGGTAGCGAATGAGTGCGTGATTAGGGAGGATCAGATGAGGTCAACCTTGGCCAGTGGGGAGAGGAGCCTTTGCACTGAAACTGGCAATCACAGCAGAACACCAGGGGTTGGGTGGGTAAAAAGAGGAGGAATGATTAAAGAATGGAAGCGTATTGTAGGAAAGGTAGAGAGGGAAGATGAGGAGAAGAAACAGGGGTGGGTGTACAATCAAAGGATGCTGAATGACAGGACATATAGATGGATTTTATGTACGCTACTGCCATACCTCATACCATGCTTCCTCATACCACAGTCACTCAAAGGTACAAAAAGCAGGCCACACTGAGTCAATCTAATGATGTCAGCGTGCAGGCAACACATTTGTTCAGGTAGGAAGCTTCGAGGTAAGGTTTTGGGATTCATTTCTTCATTTCTAACACGGCAGGTGAGCAAAGAAGAGGTTTATTAAGATTGGCTGCAGCAGATGGAACTAGATCTAAGACCGACTGTGCTGTATTACAGTCGTATATGATTGTTAAGTATTCATGGTGGAAAAGTATTTTGAGAAATCATTAACAACTTGATAAACAAGTTTATGGCTAAATAATTGTCAACATAAAAATTCATATTTAGAGGCGCTAATCACATACATTTATTAATACATCCAGCCTTTCAGCAACTCTTTAAATGGTTCAGTTTTTGATGTCTTACAATGTCTTAATATGGAGCACTGGGAACCACACAATGAGAACTCGCTCATCTCCAAGCATCCTCATTTCATCAACTCATAATGGCACATTTGCAAACTTTGGTTAAACCCTCTTTTCTTCTAGTCAAAGATCTATTGAAGATTATATCTCTTTTCTGAAGAAATGAAACTCGAATTGACCGGGGTTCACATCTTGAGCTTTGTCCGAGACAATTTTTAATATTCAAAACGTAAATGTTATTTAATGTAATGGGTGTCACTGCACTGCACCAGTAAGTTAGGGTTGTTATCTATTTGTAATTATAAAACGGGAAGCTAATTAAGTGGCATATTTCATAGTTCAATTGGCTGTTCATAAAACACTCAACAGCAAATCACCTTTAACACCCTTAGTGCTTTTTACTAAGGGTGTTAAACCCTTAACACTTACTATGCTGAGGCATCTAAGGAAACAGTTGTATGATGCACACTGTGGAAAAACCACGTCTCAATATTCAAATTTTATATTAGCTCGAAATTTGAGAATGTCACAGTTCAAGTATCCATGAAAATGCATAATTTTTGACCTTGCACCTGAGGGGAAAAAATGTATTAGTTCGCCAGCTGTGGTGACCCTTGGCTGTCCCGGCCTATCAGTGACAGATCCGGTGACTCTCTTGCTGCTTACGCAAGCGGCTTATTGTTGTGCTTATTGCGCCCCATCTGACGTGTGACGTAGCTGAAGCCCGCCTGGAAAAGGTTCTCGTTGGAGGATTGAATGTCCCGGCATACTGTATTGGCGTCTTTTTGAGGTCATCTTTGCTTTAAATAGGCGAGCAGCCACACCAAAAATGTTCACAATCGGATCAGAACCAGTCTCAGATTCCAACAAATAAGCAATACATACGGATACAATCAGTCTACACTGAAAATAGGAGTCTCAGAAACAATAACATGAGCAATAATTCCTACTCAAAGAGAAATAAAAGGAAAAAGGAAGTAGTGTCATATTCTGCACCAAACTGTTGACAGATGCTCAATCTCGTAATGTTAAAGGTGACATATGATGCTCATATTCAGGTTCATATTTTTAATTTGGTTTACCTCTTGAAAAGGTTTACAGTACATGCTCTAATGGTCAGAAAAGGCATCAGCATTCTCAAACTTCCCATTCCTGCAGCTCCTCTTTCCCCCCTCCGTCTTAAACACCTGGGTTTCTTTCAGCCCCGACTCCTGATAAACCCCAGTCTGCTCTGTCTGGCCAGCTGGCCCAGTCTGTTGTGATGGGTCAACCCATTTCAAAATGTTAGGAAATATCACGCCCCTTCACCAGAAAAGTGGAGATTGCCAGATTGTAGGCAGGGTTACCCCCAGAGTTCTGTGACATCAGAGTGAGAGAGAAATCTGAACCAGTTGTTCAGAGCCAGGCTGTAGGGTTTAGCCAGCTCACAAAAAAATTACAGGGTGGTCTTTTCTCACAGTTTGTGGGCTGGCAGGCTCCACAGATACACACATTTATTTACACAAACACTGAAAAGTGCTTTTTGCATTATATGTCACCTTTAAGGGAAGTGCACCAATCAATCTGCACCTTTACACGGAACTACAACAAAATGTGATGGGCTCTTTCCAGGCCCAGGCCCCATCCCTTCACCATGTTTGATGCAAATAGGTTTAATACTTTTTGTGAAATGTTGTTTAAACGTTTTTTGTGTTTTTCGGGGCAATTCCACTATTTACTTCAACAATATTCATTTGACAATGTTCAGTATTTTCTGTTCTTTCCTTTCAATGTCAGACACAGACTGTGCATGGAATTAGAAAATTAAAGGCAACACCTGCTGGGTGTTACAGATGATGAAATTATAAGCAGGTTTTCCATGGAAACTAAAGTCTGAGGTGCCGTACAGGACATAACATGTTTCATAAACATACATACATACATTTGGGCTCTCACAAATACATTCTCAAAGTCTTCTGCTGGGATTTTATCTTGTTTTTAGAATATAATCATATAATTCTGGTCAGCTGTGAATCATAAATGAGTTTAAGAGTTAATTAGGGGAAGACATTAATATCAATCTGATGCACTAGCTTTGTGGCACATTAGTTATTCTCTCCACTGTGTCTTTCTACATCTGCATGTCTTTCTTTTCTTCCTTTAATCTCTCTCTCTCTCTCTCTCTCTGACATCTCCGTTTCCATTTTAGTGCAATGTTGTATATTATAGATTTTGCTGAACGTCTGCCCTGAATGTTATAACAAGTTGGCCACAGCAAGTAGCTCCGGGAACAGAAAACACCCTCAGAATTCTGCAGAGGGAAATAATCTCAGTCGTCTGGGTTTAGCGACAGTACCTCAGTCCTGAGTCTTTGATAGACGTCGGTTGACACGAGACATGATTGAGTCCATTTTGAGTACGTAAGCCTTGCGAGCTGGGAATTTTCGTTCCCTCTCCATGTCGCCAAGTTTTGATGTGAGGTCATCTGGGAGCGAGCTGCTAACCGTTGCTGCACAGCGCTCACCTGGTCTGACACCTGCTCTCTATCCAGGCAGCATGTTTGGTTTGGACTCAAATCTCCACAGTGTGCGGTGAGAGCTGGAATTATGCCTCCTCGCCTCTGCTTGAATATGTGAGTGCAGTGTGTGTGTATCCGTGGGGTTGTATCTGTATTTGTGATTGCCTGCCTTGTGTATGTGCGTGTCACATTGCATATGCGTCCACCGGCGTTCATGCGAAAAGACAGCGGGTTAGACTCCCCCACCCCACCCTTGCTGCTCAGTTGGATCTCATTCCCAGTTCTGTCGGTCGTCTGTTGACATGTCCTCGCTGCGACGCGCCACCCACAGTGAAGGAGAGGCACGAATCATCCCGCTTTTTCCTTCGTCATTTTACCCGAGCACCTCCCCTAACCAGGCTGGTGACCTCTGCTCTTAGAAGTTGGAGATGGAGTCGGGGACAATCTCATGAAAAGCTTTCAGTTGGTAATCAGCTGATTATGTTAAGTGTTTCCCCAAAAGAAACAGACAGCTCAATCTGTTTTCTTTTGCAGTTCTATTTTTCGGCAAGATGTAAGATTTTCTGAGCTTCAGGGTGTTTTTTTTAATTTCATTTTTAATAACAGATTTATATGCAAATTAGGAACTATTGTTTGGTATTAGGTTTCACTGGTACTTGGTAAATAAATTATTGAATCTTTAGTTTGCACGTATGGTCTAATAAAAGTTGAATAAATTGATTTGCAATGTACATTTAGTATAGTATTTAGACTACATCAGCTAAAAGCATATTATTTAATGAGCTGTATGTGCTTACGGTCAGCTCTGTTTCCTGACATGTAATTAACTATAGAATGAGTTGCTTGAAATCACCTGACACTCTGGATGCCTCCGGCAGTAGTTTGATGCTAATGCTGCCCGACAGTGGCAAGTGACTATAATGTGCAGAGTACACAAGAAAATGCATGCGCATAACCACACAATGTTCCAGCATTGAATGTGGGATCTGCATGTCATGTGCATTGACACATCACATTTTTGATTAAAAAAACAAAACAACCATCACATGAAATGCACAGTGAAAGCAGTTGGATTCACACAGTTTATTTTGTAAAGTTTAATAGTCCATATTAAGTTTATAGCGTTAACAGTATCAGCCACAAGTGTAGGAACACAGCAGAAATACAATACACGAGGAGTAGGGGTTGCCAGCCTTACACTGACATTTGCTGCATTAGCAACTTTTTCACATGTGGGTCATGGGTACAGTAGATGGATGAGGCTGCAGTGTGTTACGTGGAACATGCACAGTGATGCACACACACTCTTTGTCACGCCACTATACAGATTCCACATAATGGATTAGTCACCCCAGATTTCATTGCTCTTCAGCGAGAATATAAACATGTAGGTTCCCTGCCAGCACAACTGGATGTATGTGCATATCCAAAGGGCGGGTTCTTTTTTTTCACCTGATGTTTTTGATTAATTTTGTTGTGCCTGCAGGCTTAGAATAGCTTTTTAAATGTTACAGTGTCCCAATTTGAGAGGAATTGTGATAAATGCATATTAAGCAAGACGATTGAAGCGTTTCATTTTCATAACATATTCACACACGCTTAAGATACATATTTTTGTAATTCCTTATGCAAAACCGTAAACAATAAATACATCCCAGCTCTGGTCAAAATTTTCAAGAAAAAAACAAAAAGTGTGGTAGTAAGGCATTTGGCCTCCATGTAGCCAAGAGAACAGCTCCAGTGCTACATGGCATAGATTCTCTGGAGTCTCTTTAGGGGGTTCATACCTTCTTTTTTTTTTGTAAAAATATCATTCTGACATCGGAAAGGTGTAGTGGGTTTAAAGCCCTTTTGTCAGAGCATGCATATCTCCTGTAGATTTTTGTTTGGGTTGAGATCTTGAGGTCTGTTATTAGCGTATATGAGCTACATCATCTTCAATGACGTCAAACTATTTGATTTCTTGTCCCCTATGGATTTGAGAATCAACATCCTGGAAAGGACCACTTCCATGAGAAATATTAGGGGAATTGTGTAGCATTCTTCTGAGCACTTGTGTATTTTTGACATTACACTTTTCACAAACATTAAGACACCCACAGCTTTTTGTGTAAAGGGTTACAAATCATAATTTTTATTCTCTTAGGAAAATGATGATAACGCTAGGGTTTGGCCATTTTTCACAATTTTTCACATTCCCTGTGGATACATGAAGATATAAAGCATAAAAAATAACGACGTCTGTTGCTGTTCACACATATGATTCCAGAGTGATTGGTACATATGAGTTATCTTTAGCTGGGGGCAAAAAACATTGTTTTCCACCAGAAAATCAATTTGTTTCCATGGTGACACTGTCCTCCCTTGTCCAATTTCCTGGGCTGCTTTTTATGGATAGCTTTATTGAACTTTATTAAAACAGAGAAGAGGGAGAAAGGAGTGTCTAATTTCTCACATTCTGTAATATCTAGGTATAAGGAGGTAGATCATTGACAAAGGCTCAAAGTGATCTTTTAGTCATATAGCATTATTATCTTCTAAGCCACTTACAATACTTTTTGCACCTGGGCAATAAATTACCTCTACAATCCAGTAATGCTGTGTGTTTTCACTCTGGTGTTCTTATCTAGTTTGTCTTATCTATAACTGAAAAGAAGAACATTAACTTCTTGAATTAACCTCTTTGGAAAAAAATATAGTAAACTCAGAAAAAGAAAATATTCAACATTTTATTTGAATATTTTTCAATCAATAAAAATTCATCCATGTAGTTTATCCTAAAATATGTTGTAGAATTGATGTTTTTCTGTTAACATAACATGAGCAGGATATAACCTTTTAAGAACTCCCTCTACTGTTGTGCAGTGTGCATCCTGTTGTGCTTATATACTGCAAGTTTTTAATTCAAACAGATTAATATTTTTCCATCCTTGAACAGAAGATTTCATGTTTAATAAAATGTGACAGTCAAAATGTATAAGATAGATAGATAGATACTTTATCGATCCCAAGCTGGGAAATTCCAGTGTTACAGCAGCAGGTACACACAACACACCCTACGAAATATATATAAACAAACAAATGGAAAAATATAAGAAGAAGGAAAATAAATTTACATGAAATAGTGCAGTACTGTATGTGCAATCAGTTACCAGATATGTGCATAGGAACCTGGTAACAAGAGAGCAAAAGTGCTGGGATTTGTGTTAGACAGAGTCCAGAGTCTCTCTATCAGACTGTTGTTGATGTTGACTGCCAGGTACTTGACGTCTGCACCCCCTCCCACAGAAAGAAACGAACGGCTATGAGTTTAAAAAAGATGTTCATAGCAAACAAAAGTGAAATATTGCTTCATTATACTTTTCGTATCACACAGCCAATTTCTCTGCCAAATCACGTAAGAGTTTCATCATATTTAAGTAAAACAGAGTGGAGCTCTGTTCTTTATACTGGAGTCCCACTGCATGCCTCATGATGGATTCGACCTTTAGCCCATACAATAGCAATCTCAGTGGTGCCATGGCCCTTTGTTACGGAGTCAAAGCAAAGTGTCACATCCTTTCAGTTCAATCTTTTTCCATAAAAGATGAAAGGATTCCTGAATGAGTACATTCACGTTTTATGAAAAAAGGAGGGAAAGGCTTCCAGCTTAGCAATCTTACAGAAGGTTACAGTTTTCTATTTACATTTATCAATGAAATGTCTGTATTCCAAGAACACCATGAACATCTCATGATGTTCAGTGATATTTCTGTTTCCATCGGCTGTTTACATCCAATGCCTGTTACAGAAGTAACAGCAGAAGGTACATTTATAGAGGCCCAACAGTCCCCTTAAATTCCATCGAGCCGCACCAATTTGCACACACTTATTACCCCCGCCCCCTTAAGTATGCATCATTCATCAAGATCCATGTATTTGAGACTCATCAAAGCAAACAAACAAAGAAAGTAAGAAAATGCTAATTATCATTGATGTGCTTGCTGCATATCATCATTTTACAAAGTAGCTTAATCAATATGCCCTAGTGTGAGCATTCTGCTGCAGCGTTTCTTGACAGAAAAAAAAAGGGGCCTGGGAAATCGGTGAAAATGTACTTGATCAGCCCCTTTGTCCGGATCTGCGCGAAAATTTCAACTTGTTCCTTCTTGGCCGCATTCAAACAATCACACACACAGTCAGGTTTGAACACATCCTTGAAATAACACTATATGAAAGAATTGTGATTGTTCAAATGTTTTTTGCAGAGCAGTACATAAATGTGCACTCTCAAAAACCCACAGCCACTGATGTAACTTCCCTTAAATTGCCTTTGATTTCGACGCTTGGTTATCTACATTGCTGCACTTTCACAAGTTTTCTTTGTTTGTTCAAGTTCTTTGAACAAGCAGCAAGAGCCACAGTAAATGGACTATGTTTATATGGAGCTGTAGTCTTATCACTCAGTCACATTCACCCATTTACACACATTCATACAGCACTGCGATTTATGGCGCTTTTTCACATTCATGCACTGCCGGAAGAGCCATCAGAGGCAATTTAGGGTTAAGTCTCTTGCCAAAGGACACATCGGCGTGTGGGAAGCTGGGATCGAACCGCCGACTCTACCTCCTGAGCCTAGCCGCCCATGACAGTGACAGCTCTGCCTGAGATGAACAACGCCAGGCTTCCTCTAGACTAATGCCTTTAATTTGTTTACCTTGATCAAATAGACCTCATCACCAGAGGAATTTGTCTCCTGAATGTGTTTGGCAGGTCCTGAGCAATAATTCAACACAATCATCATTTGTCAGAGAGACCCTGACAGTCGGCCTAATTAACTTGGTTGTGACAAAGGAGCTGTCTTGTGGAAACTAGGCACATCAATCCATCCATGAAGGCATATGTTTTCATAATGCTTCCAATACAGTAAGCTGAAACCTGCCTATTAGGCGTCGGAGGAAACTTCATCTATGACACAGACTAACGATCCGTTGGTTGGAAAAGAAAAGCTGAATATGTATTTGTTTGTCAGATTTTAATATGTTGTGACGATATGCCAAGCAGTTCTTTCAGTTCAGTGTTTTAAATAAAGCTTGCACACAATATACAAAGGAAACACTTAAGTTTAAGCCGTTGTTTATTGATACAGTAAAGATATACTACCGGGCTTCTTATCTTCCTTGGTGTTTATTCCCAAACACCTATGTGTAAACCACTCTGAAAAGAGTCTGAGAGATGAGAATGAGTGCTGAAAGCATTTTATATCCAGCAATTTACCATTTTTATTCATATATTTCACCATGCACATCATATAAACAAAACCTCAAAATGTTGCCTTGCTGCAGACAGACAGGAAAGTTGACGGAGAGTGTCATCTATCATTAAGGAGTCATTTTAACAGCCAGACATTAAGGTTAGTGGTTCCCAGCGTCTCCTGACATCCCTAAAAGCCACTTCTACATTATCCGGAAACAAAAAAATTACCAGTTTGCTCAAAGGCTTTTCTGCCCCTGGCTGACATTAAAATGTTCTTTGACATCGTTCTCTGGGGAATTATATATACAGTCAAGCCCGAAATTATTCATACCCCTGGCAAATTTTGACTTAAAGTTACTTTTATTCAACCTGCAAGTTTTTTCTTGATTTGAAATGACACAGGCGTCTCCGAGAAGAGAATAAGACGATGTACAAGAGGCATCATTGTGGGAAAAAATATTTCTCAGCTTTTATTTACATTTGAACAAAAAGTGGCATGTCCAAAATTATTCATACCCTTTGCAAACTATCCAAAGTTCTATACCATTCCAAATAGTCCAAGCTGTTATAAAGCATCCTAATTACCCTGATTCATTGGGAATAGCTGTTTGAATCAAGTCAACAGGTGAAAAACAGCAGCTCTCTGCAGTTGGTTTGTGGACAGTCATGGCTAAGACAAAGGAGCCCACTGAGGACCTGCGGCTGCGCATTGTGGCTGCTCACAAGTCAGGAAAGGGCTATAAGGCCATATCTAAATGTTTTCAAGTTCCAGTGGCTACAGTGCAAAGTATTATTAAAAAATACAAGATGTTCCGCACTGTGGAAAATCTCAGAGGACGTGGTCGGAAGCCAAAAGTGACACCTGTGTCAAGGATCACCACCAAGGCCATCCTGGTGAATCTGGGCTCTGCTGGTGGCAACGTCTCTAGGCAGACAGTCCAACGGACGATGCACACTGCTGGGTTCAACGGCGCAGACCAAGGAGGACGCCACTTCTCCAGATAAGGCACACAAAAGCCCGCTTGGCCTTTGCAAATGTTCATCTGGACAAAGAAGAAGACTTCTAGTCTTCTGTTTTATGGTCAGATGAAACAAAAGTTGAATTGTTTGGCCACAATGATGTATCCTTCATTTGGCGTAAAAAAGTAGAAGCCTTCAGCCCCACTGTCAAACATGGTGGTGGGAACCTAATGCTTTGGGGGGGTTCAGCCAATGGACCAGGGAACCTAATCACAATAAATGGCACCATGAAAAAAGAGCAATACATCAAGATTCTCAACAACAACATCAAGCAGTCTGGAGAGAAACTTGGCCTTTGGGCACCAGTGGACATTTCAGCACGACAACGACCCAAAACACACAGCAAAAGTGGTGAAGAAATGGATGGCGGGCAAAAACATTAACGTTTTGCAGTGGCCCAGCCAGAGTCCTGACTTGAATCCAATTGAGAATCTGTGGAAGGAGCTAAAGATCAGGGTGATGGCAAGGAGACCCTCCAACCTGAAAGAGTTGGATGCTGGTTGAATAAAAGTAACTTTAAGACAAAATTTGCAAGGGGTATGAATCATTTCGGGCTTGGCTGTATATATGCACTGTTCACACATTCAAAATTCTCTCTGCCGCCTCACTCTGTTACTGCTTTGCTAAGTGACTATTTTTAAGAAATCTTCCAATATTAATGTAATTAAGTTTTTAAAGACGCAGATGAGTTTTGTTAAAGTTTCTGTGAGTGTGTCTGTTAAAGTGGCTCCACAGAATATCTGAATGAAACTCGTACACGTGTTTGTGTCTGTTTGCAGCAAGGCAGCGCGTTTACTACTTGTCACTCTGTCTTTTACAGTTTCCTTTTTATTTTCCACTATATTGACCTCTTCTGCTCTGACAAACAACAAGCTTCTCAATTATCATTTTTCATCTCTGCCTTTAAAGGCTAATTTTAGCCAAAATTACAAAAACAGTTCTAGACAAGACTCGGACAAAACCTAGTATGGTCAATGCAAAAAATTGAGAACGTAGTTACCACTAATTAGGATATGTTTTCAGCCCTGTCTGTTTGTTGGTCTGTTGGTTAGTTAGTTAGTTTGTTTGTTTGTCAGCAGAATTACGCAAAAACAACGGAACAGATGGAAATGTTATCATTGCAAGGATTTTGGACATTTTCACCGAATAACGCATTCATCTTAATGAAATATTATTTAGGGGACTGATTTCCTTTATAGTGTATAATTTGGTACAGCTTGATTGATTTTAAGAGAGCTGTTGGCCCTTGGCGGTGCTGTGTGCTCCACTGAGTGTGCTTCTAGTTGCAAAGTCTGTTGTGGAACAGCTGTAAATTATTACTTCCAATGGAAAGTAGCTGAGGCCTGCTTGCATCGTATTTACATTAAGTCTATTGTCATCTAGTTTGACCCCTTTATCTGTTTGCTTCTCTCTTACTCTCTGCTCTCATTTAAAGCATGAATAAAGCCGAATAAAAAAAAAAAGCTCTTGTTATTATTATTTATTATTATCATTATATTATTTTCTGTTGTCATACAATAGAATGTGTATGAAATAGTCACTGAAACACAGCAGTCACTTCCATGCTGGTCAGTTGAATGAGAGGCATGCAGAGGTGTGCCTGTGGAAGGAAAGACAGCTATGGTGACTCCTTCATAGAAAGAAGATGTAAAGTTTGTCCCAAAAATCATCTTGGAAAAGAAAAGTCACTGTACATGTCTGGGGAGTCAGTCAATCTGGTGAAAAAGGTGCTAAATTGGCATCTGTTCATGTTCATACCACCCTGATGACATGATAGAAACCATTTCCACCAATTCAGGTTAAAAGACCGGTGAGGTAACTTGTCAGTCAGTCTTAAAATTTTGCGGTCCAGCCAAAACGATCTCGTTTGTTTTCCGGATTATTTGACAATATTGAGTTTTGTTGAATTAGTTCCAAATTTAAACTTTCCAGTAACCTGGAAAGACGTGATACCAGCTGGGGTTTTAAATGTCACTTATAAATGCCAAAGATGATTACCTGTCCCGCAAACCAAAATTCCCTCCACTGCTATTGTTTGGTGTAGTTTGGTGGCAGCAAAAGTCGAACCACAAATCTCCACACGGCTTGATACCACCAGGAGTGTATTAACATCCCGGGTCATGTGTGTACAAATATTGACCCAGAAAAATAGAGAAGCACGGAAATTCATGGAAACAAAGCAAAAAAAGAAATGTTTGCAAACACACCTGAAAGCGAAATGTGAGAACACAATGCCCAGCATAACCTTTAACATCTAACATATTTGAAGTTAGGCGACATCAATCGAATATGCAAGAAATGCTGTCTGGTCTGTCAATTATTAAGCTGTTGGTTCAGAAATAAGCATTATTATTATCTTATTTTCACAGTTCAGAAATAAGCATTTTTATTATCTTATTTTAACAGTCAAACATTTGATACGGAACGATAACGGAGCATGCAAGGGTGCATTGTTTCTCAGTGCCCTTATTCGAATACAGCAATAATCCAGCGTGTATACCGCCATCCTCTTTCCATCTCAAACATAGAACATACACAATTTTGTGTGCACCATAGTTTCACCTTCATATTCAGTCTGGGTGGTGATATCATGCAGTTGCCCGAGACTGCAAATGTTTACATGATCAAAGTCACAACTTCACTTGACCTGAAACCTGGAGGTAAAGTGCTGTAGTCTTTCTTCTCTTCCACACAACCACACAGGCACACACACAGAGATGTGATTTGATTCCCTGCGGAGAGGAGATTGGTAATGCTTTCAATCTTTGGGAAATCACTGCTAGGATATAGACAGAAAAAGAAACCTTATGTAGCCTTGTGGATTACAAACGCCTCAAAGATGCTCTGTAAACCACAAGCTCCGTCTTGCAACCAGCGTTTGATCCTAGACCAACTACAATCTGTACAGAGAAGCTGCAGCGGACTTCTCACACTGGGGCATATTGATTTGGCCACTTCCTGCAAAGATGATATGCGGAAAGCACATCAATGCGACTTTGCATTTTCTTACCACCTTTGTTTATTTGCTTTGGTGAGTCTCAAAGCTTAGGATGACGTGATGAAAAACGACAGTAGATTTCATCACTGCGAGGCTACGTCCATGATTGACTAATGTGTTGGATCAAGTAGAAAAAAAATATCTATTTTCCACTTATTTATATCAGCCAAATGAAAAATGGCACCAAAAATAGAATTTCGCCTGCTGTGCTGATGCAGTGCAGATGGTGATGGACATTAACATTCATAGCCTGACTTGTTTTATCTGCTCCTGCGTTGTGTTCGCACACCTCGCAGTTCAGCACACAATCACTCTAAATGTAATGAAGTCTCAGCGGTATTCAGAGCCTCTTCACACAAAGAAGAGGGAGCGAGCTGTTTGGGTTTTCTTGCTGTTTTCTTTAATTTGTTTTCTTATGGTGTTGTTGTTGGTTTTGTGTTGCATTGTAGTGCTGTACTTCATACCATGAATTTGCTGTACTGTGGGTGTGGCTTATTGAGACAAATTCCCATGGTGACAATTGACCCTTTGCTAAATCCATCCATCAAACAGCGATAGTACAATAATCGCTTGGCAGGCCACTCAGACTCAGTGATTGTAAGTGCAATAATCTGCCTTAAAAGAATTTGTAGGGTGTGTCACTGTCGATTCGATTTTTGTCCTTCGAAAAAGTCTGTTCATGGACGCTTGAGTAAAGATTATTTTGTCACAATACATTACAGCGTTGCAGTGAAATCACTATCAATCTCTGGTAAGAAGAAAATATAACTGCTTGTGAGTATAGTAAAAGATACAGTGTAATTTTGCAAAACTACACTGCCTCTGTTCATTGTCGTTTATACGTATTTATGTATTTTAAATATGGTGATAGAATCTGTACATAGAATAACTCCAAAGACTAACTGTCCAATAAACTATGTATTTATCATTTATGCAGCTTTACCTTCAGACAAACTGGAGGGAAAAAAATTTGATTTCAACTCTCAGACTAAGCGTTATCTTCCAAAAGCAATTATAACATATTTCAAAATGCTATGGACAACGCAGCCAGCTGTAAATTGGTGAAGGGGTTGTTGAGATAAGACTGTTCTCCCCCGGAAGATGACTCACAATATTGGGAGTATTGAGGCGGGTCCTCAATACTCCAAACATCGTAATATATATAGTGATATAGTATGTCCAGTCCAATGGTGTGCTGTACTGAGGTTGGCTTGACCAGACAGGTAGAGACACAACTGGGTCAGTCAGTGGCAATGGACATACAGCATAATACATAACCACAGCTGTCTGTGAGATTTCCTCGTGTCACTGTCGGCCGGCCTGACAGACGCGGCGGAACCAGCAGATCCTCTTCCTGTCATTGATAAACTGCCCCTTACAAGCTAGCAGCATCAAAATTCAGCATGGACATGCAGCCTGTCAGATACACTACATATTTTTGTGTCAGTATGCGTGCGTGCGTGCATGTGTGTTTGTGTGGCTAGCAGGCAGAAAGCCAGCATGACCCAACTCCAGCTTTAGTGCAGTGCTGCAGGCAGCTGTGCCGCAAACACGCTGCTGTGGATCACCGCGAGGGCCTTTTATTTAGGTCACAGTCTGTTCTTCAGCGACCAACAGAAGGGATCTCTGTCAACTGCAATGAATACCTTTAGTTGGACGCAACCCACTTTTTGCCCTGCAAGAAGTGGACACTGTGCGTGTCTGTGATGTATGTGGCGTGTGCTTTGTGTTCACTCTTGTAGCCTCAGCATATTGCGGCCGGGGGGGGTTGGGATTGACCATTGAATGTTTTTCTCCCCGCTACCAATACGACAATACAATACATCGGCTTATTCCCTCCCAGAGCGATTTGATCCCCTGGTTCAAGGAAATTGCATGAATAATTTCCCCAATTTTTTTATTAAAATAACACACAGTTTACTGAAACTTCAAAGGAAATAATAAATCAGACTTTCTATAATCGTGCAAATAGATACATTCAGTATGTGTCCTACACAGTGTCCTCTAGGTACGTAAAGACCTGAAATTATGTTTCATTTCACTGCTCTAGCTCCCTCATTTTCTCCTATCTTTTGTCCCCTCACCCCCTCTTCCTCCTTGTTTTCCTTCTTTTTTTTGATGTTGGTATTTACCACAGTGGCCTTTGGAAGTGCATTTTAAATCGCAGTAATGACTTCCCAGACTCAACCAAACTACTGTCACAGTGCTACAGCCTTGTGCGTGGGCTCTTATTAGCCTCACCTCCGGTCCATTGGAAACAGTGTGGGTTCAGTGACTATCCAGTCACAGCCCCAGATGTGTAAGGAAGGCAGTTTAAGGGTGCTGATGGATGCCTTTGTTTTCATGTCACCATGTAAGGGAAAGGTCGTTTATTGCCAGTTGCCTTGACCGGCCCAGAGGCTGACAGCCGGGTTTTACAGGCCAATTGGTTTAGCCCACTAGAGGTATAGAAGGTGTGTGATTAGGCTGTTATCATTCGTTGTCTTTGTGATTGGGGGGGATAAGCATGCAAACTGACCTGTTGTACTGTAAAGCAAAAATGAATGCACTTTTTGAGTATTTCCAGATCTGTTGCATCAATTGTTCCGTGAAAGCACTGGATTGAAGTTAAGAGACTGCATACCGCAGTTTTGGTGAAATCATCTGAGGGATTAAGACTCCCCTCAGGATGCCTCTGCATTCGCGTCATGTTTCATTTCTTACCTTACCCTTGAACAATTTTAGCACACACTTTAGCTGGAAACGCATTTGAACTCTCCTTGATTTGTCTTCCTTTGTTTCTCTCCGTTTCCTCAATCCCCTGTCACTTTTTCAGAGCAAAGCCAGCAAGCGGTGGAAAAGGAAGCTTGAGGATAAATATGGATGTTAGGGACCACATGCCAACCGCTGCTATATTTAGATTTGCTCTTTTTTAAACTTTTAAAGGACAAAAATGTTGAATCAACATC
Source organism: Scophthalmus maximus (assembly GCF_022379125.1). Lineage (NCBI taxonomy): Eukaryota > Metazoa > Chordata > Actinopteri > Pleuronectiformes > Scophthalmidae > Scophthalmus > Scophthalmus maximus. Next base: position 1,081,089 of record NC_061535.1, read on the forward strand.
AGGAAATGTTCTCATCTGTGAAGGAGTGCCAAAAAGCATCTTCTTGAAATTGAAGCAGATGAATTCATAACACTGTTCTTTGAGTGTCTGCAAATATGAGATATTTATAATTCTATTCTCTGTCTCTCTTTTCTTGTTTCTTTGTTTGTTTGATCTTCCTCATGGCTGCGTGTTTCTCTGTAGAAGTAGTTTTGGGGCCTGTGCAGACTTCCCGCGGCAGCAGTTGGATGTGCATGTTGACCCCATCACGATGACAATGAAAGGCCTGTCCAGTAGCCGAAGTCACCATCACACGGTGACTTGTGACCCCTCTTACGACTCTATGACCCTGGGGCGCGCGGATCGTCGGCCCTACTTCCTCAACCCTGGGGAGTCTCATCCTGCTGACCACCCTTGCTACACCCAGCGCAACTCCTTCCAGTCCGAGTGCAGCGCATACCCTGACCTGGCCAGCTGCACCTTCCCTCGCAGACATTACAGCTCCCACCATGAGCTGAAGGAGGAGTGTGGCGCCTTGGTGCCATATACAGGGCCAACGGGAAGCAGTAAGGGAAGTGGAGGAAACAACAACCGCATCTCCTCTAACCTGCTGGAGCAGTTTGAGTGCCAGGCACCATTACGGCATGAGGGCTACCACACGCTGCAGTACAAGCGCACTGCGGTAGAACACCAACGCAGTGACAGCCCTGGTCGGATCCGCCACCTTGTTCACTCTGTCCAGAAGCTTTTCACCAAGTCACACTCCCTGGAGGGGCCCTCGGGGTCTGGTGGAGGAGGGAGTGGGAGGATGAATGGTAGCAAATCCAGTCCTGATGACCCTCCCTCGTCCTCTGGCACCCTGAAGCACAGCAAACGCAGTAAGAGCAAAGACCGCTCAAAGTCTGAGCCTAAGATGCGCACTGCCATCTCAGGCTACTGGAGCTCGGACGATACACTCGACCGGGAGATGTGCCTCTACCACCATCACCATGGGGGAAGCAGTGGAGGTCTGCCCTCAGGGGTCATGACTATGGGGCGCCACCCAGACAAATCTCAGTCGCAGTACTTCATGGAGTCCTATAACACCATCAGTGCGCACTCTCTCAAGACATCACGCAGCAACAATGATGTGAAATGCTCGACCTGCTCTGGGGGCGGCAGCGGAGGGCTGCCGCTGGTGAGCGCACTGGATGGCCAAGTGCAGCTGAAGAAGAGCTTGTGGTCTTCTACTCTGACGGTGAGCAGAGCAAGAGAGGTCTACCAGAAAGCCTCAGTCAACCTAGATAAAGCTCTAGTGAAAGCCGAGCAGGGACGCACCTGCCACTTCCTACAGGTAGGACTGTTATAACAACCCCACCTCCAGCATGCCACGCTTCATGCATCATCCGGCAGCTGCAGCTCCTCCATGCTCCTGTTTTTCTGCATGAGTTTGTGTGTGTCTGTGCGAGTTAGAGGGATTGATCAGGGAGGCACTGGCCCAGATCAGGTCCTGTTCCATTGTGTCTCACTTGATCATTGGTCTCATGTTGACTTAATCCCTCATATAATCATAAACCATTTAGCAAAATCATCACATGTCATCTTCTCCTCTGTGGTTGTGCCAACATGCTCATGTGAGCAGGTGGATGTTTATGCCATTGCCCTCTGTACTGCACCTACTGTACCTACAGTAAATCCCAAGTAACAGGATAGTGTGTGCAGCATTCAAACATTTTGGTGATTTTATATACATTGTCTGACGGGTTAGGTTCATGTAGCCTTGCCACTTACCAGCATGTATATTTTTTTATGTTATACAAGTCAAGGAAAGCGGACCAGAAATAACCCCTCTCATCCTTTTTTAATTTTTTTTTTTGCATAAATGGCAAATTCAGTGGTATTGGTCATAACAGCAGTGTTGTGCATGCATCAGTGTGTGTGTGTGTGTGTGTGTGTGTGTTTGTGTGTGTGTGTGTGTGTGTGTGTGTGTGTGTGTGTGTGTGTGTGTGTGTGTGTGTGTGTGTGTGTGTGTGTGTGTGTGTGTGTGTGTGTGTGTGTGTGTGTGTGTGTGTGTGTGTGTCTGTGTGTGTGTGTGTGTGTGTGTGTATATCTTACTCATAGGTTGAAATTAGGGCTCTATACTCTGAGATCAGAGAGACAGAGGTGAGCAGACAAAGAGAGGAAATACAAAATGCTCCAATGTCGAAAAGGACGGACACACATACATGCAGACACATCAGCCCACTCGATCGTGCTACTCTCGTTCTGTTTTGGAGAAGATAAAAGTGTTTCAGAGTGCATATATTTTCTCTTGTCAGGGTGAGCTGAAAATATAAGCCTGAGGAGAGAAATAGAGAGACAAGGCAGAGGGAATAGGAAGAAAGGTGCATGCGTGATTGTATAGGGAAAAAACCAGAGGAGAGCAAATAAAGGCAAAGGATGTGATCAGGGCAAGTAAAGGTGATAAAGCAAGAGTGAGGGAGCATAAAAGACAGAGAAAGATCTGCGTGGCTGTGCATTTTAATAACCAGGAAAACTGAGAGAGCAGCCCAAGGAAGGTTGTTGTCACTGCAACATTCCTCCCAGCCTAAGAAAGCCGTTGCTTTTTTTCTAGAAAGAGAGACGGAAGGGGGGAAAAAAGGCTTTAGTGGATAGCAGCCTGACAAGTGAGTCTGAAGACAACAAAGACACAGGCACACACAGGCACACATTAATTTAATGCCTGACCCTCGCATGCCCTTTTACGACATTCACATGGTAGAATATGTGAATATTACAACAAATATTCTGTACTCGTCTGCGAAGGTAAAAGGGTTAAAAAGCATGACTTCATTTTTTTTTTTTATATATATGCCCTTTTCTCTCAGTAACAGTAATACAACACTTCTGATGTCATCACAGACCCAATCTTTCCCAAGATGTTAACACGGTGTTTGGTTGCCCCTGACATCAAGGTCAGCTTGGTTTCCTAGCTACACACCGGTGTGTTGAATGATTCACATGCACTTTTCTTTCTCGCTCTGTATCTCATTTCTTTCACTTCAGAGCCGGTGCCCTAGCAGCCACTCACGTTGGCGCTACAGTGGTTCTGCTGTACAAAACCCCCTTTGTTTTCCCTCTCTCTCTCTCTCTATGTTTGCTGTCTGTGACTCTCTCTCTCTCTCTCTCTCTCTTTTAGATCAGGGATGCGAGATACCTTTACCTCTTTTTATCTTTACCTTCATTATGTGTTTGAAAAGTCAGGAGAGCAGACAGAGGCCAGCGCTACTGCAGCGTTTTGTCAAAACAGTTAATTCCCTGCATTTGATATGCCACATGCATCACAGGACAAACAAAAGAAGGCCTCCGGCACTCACAGGCTTACGGTATGATCAAGGCAGACCATGCATTGATACTGTAACTATTGCTCCTGTTATGGCAATGAGTGCACTGTGGGATACAGCTGTACTCAGACCAGGGTAGGAAATATCTCAGCCTTTTTTCATGAGTGAGTCCATCTTTATGACTTCTTCGGAGGGTGACCTGTGTTCACTTCCTCCTCACCTTATCTCACCTCACCTCTACAGGTGCCTCAGGATGACTGGAGCGGTTTCTCTCCACTGGGGAAGGACGATGAGATTCCGTGCCGGCGGATGCGCAGCGGCAGCTACATCAAAGCCATGGCAGAAGAAGACAGCGGCGACTCGGACTGTAGCCCCAAACCCTCGCCCAAAGTCCAGGCACGGCGAGCAAGCTACCTGAAGGCCACTCAGCCGTCGATCACAGAGATGACCACGCTCAAGTGAGTGTGTGCTGAAACAAATATTTTCTGTGTCAATCATTCACGTTAATATTTCTTTTTTTGGGGGGATCAATTAAGATAGACATCGGGATCAATTAGATGAGACATTACATGAACAAATTGATCGATTTTCCAAAAATGTTGTTGAATTATTTTCTCCCATCCTCCTAATCACTTCCAAATCACTTAATACCTGTTTTAATCTATGGTGTAACCATATGCCTGCCTGTGCAGTATATTATTTCTGAGTGTGTATACGATGCAGTCCTCATGAACATAGTGTTGAAGGGGGCTGAAAGCCTGTGGTCAAACTGTGCAGTCTCAGTGAAACAGACGGGAGAGATAAATGGTATTAGAGAAACTGAGATAACTCAACAAACAGTGGGAGAGGGAGTCGCGCGGTGTTGCTCAAGTGACTCCCCCGAAAGCAGTCTAGCTCATGTGAGAATGCCCAACTCTCAGTGGCCACAGCTTAATTACCTGCTCTGTGATAACATCTTCATCGTTGGCCTCTGTATCTTCATACAATCACACAAACACATTGACCGAAATTAGCCTTGATTGATAATATACTGTACGATGCCTGTTCATTTACTGAAGTCTCTTCAAAATTAAATGCATTGGTATTCAGATATATTCTCTTTCACGGAGCCACTCTCTCTGAACGACGTGTGGTTGAAAGCGAAGTGAAATTAAGTTTCTTGTTGCATGAGGCATTCTCTGCTCACCAGCAGCATGAGCTCATTAAGTATGCAGCGGTACTGGAGCCGACCAAGATTCTCCACAATAAGGTCCACATAAAAACTAGATTTGGCTGACGCAAGAAGGTCAGAGGTAACATTTTCTGACTTCATTTCTCTTTCTGAACAAGATGCACAGTTCAAAAAAGAATTACGAACTGGGAGAAGGGAGAATGAAGTTGCAAAGCTTGGTTTCACACACAACCTATTTTTGTAGCCATCATTTCTCCAATCATTGCTGAGATTTGGGGATGTGGAATGAGGCAAAAAATATGGGAAGTCAGACAGACTATCATATAGGTTTACCACGCGCACACACACACACACACACACACACACACACAAAATGATCCAAACTTTCTTTTAAACATCAGTCACTTTTCACAGACTGACTTCCTGGTTTTTAACTTGCTGTTTTCGTCCTCCATAACTATGCAGAACTATCCCGATTTGTTATTTTGGTGGGTGCAGTGTTATTATAACTGATAGACCTGATGGCTAACTATGAAAACATAAAATTTGAAATTTCCTTCACCATTTTTATTACTGGACATGACAACTCGGGACCTAACGGATTTGGTTAAATCAAATCAAGTCATATCTAATAGAAATATTTTCCCTCATACAGCCATGGGACTGTGAGAGAATTTGGGGGCACAAGTGTTTCCTGTTTTAGACCATTACCTGTATAAAATACAAAGATGAGGAGAACACCAGTGGGTCATCAGTCATTGTTACTGGTTGCACAAACATGGGCACACACAGTCGTGCCCATGTTAGTGCAAGTGGCGGCGCTTGGCGCCCACTAATGACTAGAATTTGGCCCAGGGAACGCCATCACAGTCTGACGGCACCCAGTGGAACAAACCCAACAGCACATTGGAGGTAGAGATCTGGGCGGAAGCAGCTGACATCTTGTTTTCACACTGTGCTTTTGGGAGCTGGCACAAGTCTGTGTTACACTCTGCAATGATTAAATAATCAGCTTGGTTGTTCCGTATGTTTTGGAGCCCATTCTTTGATCTTTGTGTCCTTGACTGGTGAATGACTGTTCATGAGATATTGTGGGATTTATTTTTTTCCCTCAGCCAAACCTAGCCTTCCTCCTTATTAAGACACAGTGCACAGATAACGCATGTATTTAAGCTGTGCTGATTATTCTTGGCAGACAAACATCAATTACCTTATTTTTTGCTTGTCTCACTCACCAACAGCGACATTCCGCAAATTAGTTCATTCCCGGCCTAGATTTTATCCTGAATTTTTTTTCCGTGTCCAACTGAGAACAGATTTCATCTCCAGCCATCATCGCTTTAAGGGATTTTATTTGGAGAGTGACAAGAAAGCGCAGTTGGAAGAAACAGGAGAAGGTAATATAGGGTAGGGCAGTTGGACAGAGAAAACTCCTCGGGAGCAGGAGGAGCAAGCTGACAGGAAAGAAGAGGAGAACCAAGCACAAGGACAAAATGGCATGATGAAGAAGATGGCGGAAAAAGACGGCAGATAAGAAAAGAACAGATCTAAGTTTACAATAAGTCTCTGTGATGCAGCGGATATCAGCAGACAGCTTTAAACAGCCTTTATTCCTGACTGGCAGAGGAGCATGTGTTCATTAATGTCACTTGTTCCAGAGACGGACACCCAGAGGCTGACCTCCTCCCCGTTAGGTGTTACTGATTACTGCCTGGGTCTGCCTTTCACGTTGCCACAATTGAAATAACTGGTCCTGCCTATAATCAGCCCCACAGGGAAATCAAGATGAGTGGATAGAGACAGTCGTGTAGGTAGATTCTTCCTTTACTTTATTCTTCCATGCATCAGCTCCAGTAAAATGCTACTAATAATAATAATAAATTTCATTTATAGAGCACTTTTCATTGCTAAAAGCAATCTCAAAGTGCTAAAAAGACTCCAGATGGCTGATGTGTATGATTCATACAAATCTCTCAGACTTACAATACTGTGCATCATGATTTATTTTCTCAGCTTTATAGATATATCCTTTCATCTCAATCATCAAGTGAATATGGTGCCCCAGAAAAAAAGGGATATGTTGTGTGGGCAAAAATAGAGAAGATGAAACAAGTGCTATGACAAAAAAATTGAAAAAGAAAACAGGAGTTGAAAATGATCTAGTACAGAAAGTTTATATTTTTTATTTCATTAATAGATTGGATGTTATTGGAAAATACATATTGTCCCACTCGATCAACTGTTATTTGTGAGAAGGTAATGTGACATTGTTGTAGAGCAACAATGTTCAAAATGTGAGACTCACTTAATGAAGTAGTTATTTTATCCCAAACCATGATCTTTATCAAAGCCTTACCAAGTTTCTTTGTGCCTTAAACTTTAACCATCACAGTGTGACATCAGAAAACAGTGTTCTCTATTTTTGAAACGGCAATGCCGCCGTGTCGATAGTGGTCATCTAATCAAGTCAGATTAGAAGAAGCTTAGATGTGTTGTTGTGGAGGCCATGGACCTGCAATGGTTTTTGTCATTTCCATGTGAAGGCTTTAGTTATATTAGTTTGCATGTTGATTTTATTTGAAATAAATTAATAAATATGAATTTTTGTCCCCCTTATTAAACTGTGATTAAATTACTAATGGCTCATCTGTCATTCAAATTCCCTGTTTGTCTTTACTGACCTCTTCCCTTCATTCTTCAATCCAAGAAAGAGTAATCTAGTTTGCTTGGCTGTGGTAACTATGCTCTATTTTTAGGAGGAAATGCATAATTAATGCAGACCCGACCTGGAGCCAGGAGAGAGAGAGAGATTTCTGAGTTCCCTCTAGTTGGTTTAGCAGGTCATGATGTTTGTCAAGAAGAACGCGAGTCTGTACACGTGTCTGTGCACGTGTCTGTAAATGTCATATGAAAAGAAAAAGAGAGACAAAGTGTTAAATATAGGTTGTATTGTACCTTGATTTTTAGAATAGATTTTCTAATCTTTGCTGTATTCATTTCTGAGTTCCCTCTGGTTGGTTTAGCTTTAGCATGTCACAATGTTCGTCAAGAAGAACGCGAGTCAGCTTTTTAGGTTTTATTTCCACTGATTAATGAATTGTTTCGCTTGCACCAAACTGCTGCATTACCTAAACACATGCACACATAGGCGTGAAGCATGCTGAGCGATCAGATTCAGAGGCAGGTGAGAGCTAATGAGACACCTATTCATCTTCCTTGGAGATGGGATGTGTGCGTGCGTGCGTGCGTGCGTGCGTGCGTGCGTGTGTCAATTTGTAAGTCATTATTTATGTGAAAGAAATTCCGTCTGTTTTCTCACTGTACCCTGTTTCAGCAAGCACAAGGTGCTTCAAGGGCGGACTACCTAAGCAACTGCGAGTGTTCTCAATAGTACTGCGCTTTTTGATTAAATAAGGGCATCTCCTGAAGCAATTGTGGATTGATCCATATCTTTGGCTTCGTACATGCTGCCAAGTACTCTGCAAATACCCTCTCTCACCCTCTTTTTATCACTTAATCTCTCTCTCTCGCTCCTTTGTCTCTCTCCCGATTTGTTGCTTGCCTCCTGCAAAGCTCCTTTATTCCTGCTTTGACTTTTTTCTCCTTTTTTCTCCTCCCTCATTTTTTCTCTCTTTTTCCTTCTCTTGCGGCAGGATTTCCACAGAGCACTCACCCAAGCTGCAGATCCGGAGTCACAGCTATCTGCGGGCGGTGAGTGAGGTTTCCATCAATAGGAGTCTGGACAGCTTGGACCCAGCAGGGCTGCTGGCCTCGCCTAAATTTCGCTCACGAAACGAGAGCTACATGAGAGCCATGAGCACCATCAGCCAGGTTAGTGGCACCCAGGGGCCCGTGCCTCTCTGCCTTTGGCCCTTACACCCCCTGTACCTTAAATGTAATGTCCAATGAGGTCATGCAGGGGGGAGGAAATCCCATCCGTAGCCATCCTAAGGCCTGAATTAACAGGAATATAAGGTCACCAGCCGTCAAAGAATGAACAGTACAAAAAAAAAACTCCCAATTAGAGTAAATGTCTGCGTGCTGTTATCTGGAGCTCATGTAATTGGAGGTGCTTTCAGATTCGCTAATTAAGCAGGAGGGCATGCAGAACCCCCCCCCCCCCCCCCCCCCCCCCCCCCCCCCAACCACCCATCCCCTCCGTCTCCCTAATGTGCTCCTTCTGCCTCGCCATACTTTGTGAAGCATAATGACAAGCTTAAGATTCCTCAATTTGGCATCTGCTATGTAAGAGATCGAAATCAAGCATTAACGTGCAGCCATATGAATTCTATGAGCAACTGAAATGGGGATCGGCTTTTGGAGTGACAGGGGAGCTTACCTTTTTGCCTGGGGTAATGGGGATATATACTCCCCCTCCAAAGCCCATGGGCAACATTTTGTCTCGCTGACTGAATGATGGACCCTTGAGACATCCCTTCAAGTCCCGGCGTTGAGCAGGCCCAGAGGAGGGTGACACACTGGAACCGGCATCTACAAATATACGCCACTGAATAAAAAGGTGCTGCTAGGGTCTCTATCTCACTCACTCACTCACTCACTCACTCTCATATCAACATGGGGAACTAACACACAAAGAACAGACTTCGAATCAGTGCATTGAATTGAGATCCACAAACCTTTCTGACTCCAAGCTCTACAGTGTAAACTCACACTTGTTTGACCCTACACTCTTCTTCACTTACAAACACCCGGACCACCAGCTTAAGCCCCTGTGTGGCTATATCCCACTTTGCTCCCTGTGCAGACATTGTGTAAACACATTTTTAATTGGATCGGCTGGACAAAGGCAGCTTCAAGGAATGGAATTGAGCCTCAAGTTATCTGCCCTCTTCCAACCCAAACTGTAACACACATCCATCTCACAAGTTTGTAGCAAGAGGTTTTTAAGTTTTCTTTTTCTTCTTTGTTTCCGACCCTGTTTCGACCCTGTTATAAAAACCCAAGCTGCCTTAACATATAGATATATATATATATAGATAGATTTCCTCGAAATCTCGTTTTGAATCCCAGTAGTGCCTGTTTTGACACTTCCTAATTCTTACCTTTAGTAACAACACTTGTAGTTTTTCACTCTGTTCAATGGCCCTTTGAAGTTTTTGTCCTGCAGTGATTTCTCCCCCTCTGCATTACATGGACGCTCTTTTACTTTTCTCCAGTATATTTCCCTTTTAAGTTAATGCAATATCCCCCATGTGGCTGAAAGCTTCACAAGGCAGTGTGGGGGTAAAAATCTGATCAATCTGAACTAACATACTATGATGGTGATTTGATGTGACGCTTTAACACAAGTCACTGCACATTCATGTTTTAATTGCCTTTTCTTAAGGGTTTTTGGTGGAATGAGCTTTTCTCAGTAAGAGGCATCGTTTGCTCTGGTGCAAACGATCATTATGTGTTTTATGTTTGATGATGTTTGTATTCTCGTAATATGAGAATATTGGAAAATCCTCGATTACATTGATTGTGTGTTTCGACATAAAACTTCTGCCTCGTGAAGCTTTAAACAGTGGAATAGGTCAGCAACAGTGAGCAGCACCAAGAGATGCTTCCTTTGTCAATGCTATAGTCAATTCTACTTTGTGTTGCACTGTGCTGGTGTGCACCTTTGCTTTTTAGTTTTTAATCTTTCCCTGTGTATCGGCATGTATGCTCGTGTGTGTGTGTGTGTGTGTGTGTGGGTGGGTGGGTGTTTGTGTGCACACCGTATGTCTGCGTGTGTCCCATCCTTGCGCAGGTGAGCGAGGTGGAGGTGAACGGGCAGATCGAGGCGGTGTGTGAGTCGGTGTTCAGTGAGATGGAGTCGCAGGCGGTGGACGCCCTGGACCTGCCCATACCCGGCTGCTTCCGCATGCGGAGCCACAGCTACGTGCGTGCCATAGAGAAGGGCTGCTCGCAGGAAGAGGAGGAGGGAGGCGTCACAGCGGGCAACAGGAGGACCAACTCACCCCCACGCACCACCACCACAGTCAGAACCATCCAGAGCAGCACAGGTCGGTGGCGACATGCACTTGACTCGCGCTTGTGCTCATGAACATGTGTGGTCATGCATAATCCATAGCCCATTACGAATTTATACGTTTGCTGTGTGTTTAATTTATGCAGCATGTGTATACTGTCAGCAGAGAAAAATAAATAAATTACAACTGCTGGTTCTGCAGAGAGATTTATCCTTGTATAAAGTGTGGCCAGTGTCATCAAATCAAATTCTCTAGTTCCTTTAAATTTTTTTTTGTTCCCTTCTTTAGCTGACTGTTGACTAGTTCCACTTTGCAAACACAGACGCACACCCTTTGCATTATTATCCGTCTGACCCAGTTTCCCTCTCAGATACAATATGATGAATGCAAAACTGTTTTTCCCACACAAGAGCTTATTCGAGCTGTAAAGCTCAGTGGCGGCTCTGTCTTATTTTAGCCCACTCGTTTGCCTCATGGTCTGGAGCGCTTGGCTTTCCAGCATTACTGCATGCAGTATTGATGCTGAGTTGTGCTGGCATCCAGCACTGGGTGCTTCTGCGTTCCCCACTGCAGATCCAGAACGTCACTGCCTTACATTGTACACACTAAGTCATCGTCGCCTGGCGCACAATGGCTTGCTCCTCCATTCCTTTTTAATTATGCCAATTGAACGGCAGCATTTTCCCAAACCTAGCTGACAAGGCTACAGGCAGCTAATTAAACACATTTACTGCAAATTGAAAGGATGGCAAAACTAGTTCACCCAATTCAAAAGGCCTCCCACTGACGCAGAGCAAACATTAATTTCAATCAGGAGAGACAAGTGAATGAATAAATTATATTTATTACAGTTTTAACAGAATTATATATAATGACAAAATATTGATAGAGTCTTTGGCACTTAGACTCCATGAGGAGATATTGTAGCAGAGGGTATCGGTCCTGAGCTGCAGCAAAGTAGCAACCAAGTAGTAACCCCCCATGGAGTCCAGACACTGCTGGTGATTGTGGTTGATGACTTGGCTGAGTTGATGGATTGAAGAATCCCATGAGTCTGCGTGGACTGGGCAGTGATGGGGAGGTGGAGGGTACGCAGGACAGCAGCATGAGAGGATTGAGGCAGGAAGAGAAACCATATTGAAACAGACAGCAGCAAGACGATAGGCTAGCGAGGCAGGTGTGTTGCAATGCTATTGGATAGATGAGACCAGCTGATTAACAGCTGATCGCAGGAATGACAGGCACGGGGAACGACGGCAAGAAACTGATAGTGCGCATGCGTGAGTGTATGACAGCCAGGATGAATGATAATTAAAGTACAACCGAAGCAAGCCTGGGAGCAGTCTTCCTGTATGAACTTACGATAGATCTACATTTCATGCTGTTTAAAATTTGCTTCAACTGACTTAATAGAAGTAGTCCAAATATGAAGTTGTAGCCAATTGTTTTACCACCAAACATGTTATTGACGGTTCAAGCTAACAATACAATTAAAGGCAATGGAGAATTGAGTTAATTGTTCTATTGTGCGGTGGTAGTTACTGATCTATAACAGGCGACTGATAAGATCGAGAAAAGGGCCGTTCGGAGCTCCTTCCCCCTGAGGAAGGAAAAGATAATGAAAACCATCTATCAGATGAAGCGTTGTTTTCCAAGCTGGACTGCTGCTCTGTGGTGCAGCTGCTACTCCTGATACAGATTTCTCTCTCTTTCTCTTCCTCACATCTGTCCTGTGTCGCTCACGCTGTGTAGACGTAACTTCCTTCATCTGTAATCATTTGCTATTAACGTAAAAATGACACTTTTAAAAGATGAAAAGTGAGTAATCCGAGGTGTGTGTGCATATGTGTGTTATGTGGCGCACATGTCTGCAGCACTAGCTGTACTGCTGTTGGCCATTTAATGAATATCAGTTTTTGGCGCCTGAGTTTGTCCTATGATGAATGGATGTTGAGAAAGTACAGAGAAGAGTCCTTTTTGTGGGTGCTGATAATCAAACACGATCCCTCTGTGACCAGTTGAGGGCAATCTTCCGACCGGCCTGCATGGCTCGATGTGATTGGCTGTCGGCTTGTTCTGACCCTTGACCTTCATTTGCTGCATACCTTATTATATCCTGGCATCGGATGTAACCAAGGCTCAAACGCACAAGACGGGGAGAGCGGGTTGGAGCGGTGTACTGTAAGGGCGACGTGGAGAGCAGTGCACTGCGGCCGGTAGTGAAAGGAGAGGATTGATTCAGATTACTGTCATAGTTGCACTACTGCACAATTCATCACCTCCTTAGATCTTCACCACTGAGTCTTCAGTCACTGTAATTAATTAGCTCCCTCTCTTTTTTCTCCTCCTTGGGGAAGGCCGTGATTGAAGAGGAGAGGCAGAAAGAGAGACGGGAAGGAGAATAGGAAAAGATCTCAGTCCAACTACATTTTGCCCGTCTACCTCTCCACCTTTTTAACAAGTGCGCTGCCGTTGTCTGACTCTTACACGCTGTTCACCTTCTTCCAACCCATTAATTAACACCACTATACCGTTGTTAACATTTCCACTATATTCAGAGGGAAATGCACTTTACATATATTGTACCACTTTAGTTTATGATTTTATACTATAAGCAGTATTTATTTCAGATTATGTTTTTAAGAGAAGTGGTATTTTTATATAATATAAAATAACTGTGATATCATATTTGTCTCAAGCATGAACAACTACAACATGCTTTTTCAACTTTAATGCATCAGTAATAATACTAATGACGATAATAAAAATGTAGCAATACATGTGTAACGGTCACAATGATGTCTTTCCGCATAACAAATATTTCTCATTTTGATAGCTCCTTTAAATGTGCTCTTTATTAAGGAACATCTGATTGCAGGATTTTTATTTCGCAAGGCATTATTATTATGTGTGTTTCACTTATCTTACAAAGGAAGAGGATATGAATACCACCGCTGACACAAAGTGCCCACTATTGAATGCAAACGATGAATGAATTCGGCATCTGCATATTTTAAAAGCTCCATTCAAGTCCTAACACATGAACAATTCCATATGCAAAGTTACAGTCCTTATTCATTTATATGATAGAATAAAAATATGCATTTGAGCTGTGTTACTAAACAAATTTTCTGGATGTTTTTATATTCTTAATTTATGCTGATCCCCTAAGCCTACCAAATTCATTCTTTAAGTGAATTCTAATTTAGAACTGAAATGGTTAGTCAAAAACATTAGTTAGTCAATCAAGAGAAAATTAATCTGCAACAATTTCATCGTTGCCAAAGGAAACTTTGGGGGTTTTCTGAAGATGGCATCTTGGACTGCAGATTAATGGGCAATGAACATAATCATTAGTTGAAGCCTTGGCTAATGTAATGGATCTAGAGTTATATTAACCATGCACAGTGTGTTTTAAATCTATCGTGTCCAACTCTGCAACATCAACACAATCACGAAACATTAATATTAACAACAACTGTGTTCAAATTAAACTCACGATTACTAGCCATTTGTCGTTTTGTTAGCAAATAAGTTGTTCTCTTGGCAATATTACTTATGAATTAATGTATTGCCATTTCTGTTTGTGTTTATTGATGCCAATAACAGTCTGTTTGGGGATCAGAACATATTCACAGCAGGAAAGCAAGAATGTGTAGTAATAGTGAAAAGGACAGTATGACCAGCAGCTACCATCTCTTGTTGCCTAACGATGTGGAAGCTTATCAGGTCATAAACGTTGGAACGACTCCCATCATTACCTCCATCCAACATGATGTGCATGTCTTGTAACATGTACACATAATGGAGACGTGCCAAGACATCACTGTACACCAGCATTGTACAATGCTGAATTTGCAGTACTCACAGATGTTCTTATGCACAGGCTTGTACAGTATGCATTACATAATCTCATATTCATCACGTAACACTCACGGTAACTTCCTGCCAAGTAAACAGTCTCAGCTTTTACAGTTTTGTTTGTGTCTGTTGTTCTATGATGCAGAGGAAGCATACACACACACATTCATACATTTCGCTGGATATCGACTGTCAGCCCAACGTGAGAAGTGAAAACATTGTGGTGGTGAATATTGCATGATGTTTCTGAAGAATAGTTCAGGCGCCAGCTTGAGAATTACAGCCTGCACTTATGGTCTCTGCTCCCACTTGTCCCAGCGGCAAACTGACAAAATGTCTCGCAAACACACGCACATGGGGGAGTCCGATTCACCTTTTCTCTCCAGTTTGCCCACTGCACTGCTCCAGTCCATTATTATTGATGATCTTTATTAATCCTGAGGAAGGCGGCGGAAGTGAGTAGGGGGCTGCCCTTTGATCTCCTCTCTTTGAACGTCAAGTGCCTGCCTCTCTGCCCACTCAAACTGGCATGCACACACACACACTCCCTAACCTGAGCAGCCACTCTCTCACACACACATACACACACACATACAACTGTTGCCTCAGACAGACGTGTTGGCCTAAACATCAGCTCCTTTGGATCGGTTTAACAAAATCTGGAGCAGATCCTCTTTCTAAAGCTTGGGAAAATCCTTAGCAATCGGTTAATGTGCGGATTTTACTGCCTGTAAGCCCTGGCTCCTCCACCCCACGTCGTCTCCAGTTAATGTATTCATCACCTCTTTACTCTGCTTAGCGTTCCCCTTCTTTATGCACGACAGCTGCTTTTTTTTAACATCCGTGGTTTGGTGTGTCGATAAATCCACGTTGTTTTTCATTAAGAAGAGGAATTCACCTTCAATTAGTGTACACACACAGACCTTAAGTCTATGAAATGTGCCATAGTGTCTGTTTGTCTTTCTCTAAACCTCAGTTTCTTTGGCTCACTGAACTGATGTCAATTATCCAGCCTCATTTTCCCAGCATCTGTTTTTTCCGAAGTGCTGAGCGATTGGCTGAAAAGAGTGGCTTTCCTCCATCAGCTCCCTTTGCCATCTAATAGGCTGCAAGACAATGTTTAATTTAATGGCTGTGAATTTCCTATAGCCCTGAACAGAGACATTGCGCTCAATAAAGCATTCCTTAAGCAAACGTCTGAGGCATGCTTGTGGCTCATTTTGCTGCTGGTCTTGTCGGACACTCAGTGGAATACCACCTATTCATTTTGTGATACAAAACCAAAGGATCAGAATACAAAATGATGCAGTAGATTGTGCACTTTATTATAGATCAATTCCGGTGAAATTTGATGTAAAAGAAATCGATGAAAGACTTCCCCAAATGGGATATTCACCATTTTATTAAGACCCCTGTTTGCCAAATAAATGCTTGTTATATGCTGTATAGCTGAAATTCAATTAATAACAATAAAATGTATCTGCACTCTGTGATTTGTGCGTTTAGCTTTTGAGCAGGGATTATCCAAGAGCCAGGGAACCACTCACATCTAACCTATGTAAGAGTAATATAACTCCTAAACAGGACCAGCGGTATTGTCGCCAGTTACAAGCTCTCAGTTTTTTAGAAACAAGGTACAGGTTTCAGGAATTGGTTCGAAAGAAACAATTCTCATAATAAAGGTAATGTTAGAATACTTTCTATTTCATATGCGCTTCAGATACACCTGAAGTATGTAAACGTTCTTTAGTAGTTGTTTATTGTTTCAGATGTCCTGGTTTTGATTCTGATTACACAGTGAACAGTACGCTACGTATACGCTTGCTCACTTTCTTGCAGAGAGTTAGATGCCAAGTTTTTATGACACCCACTTTAATGTTCTCATGGTGTACTTCCCAAAATGTCAAACTATCTAGCAGATATCTATGAATGATATCCAAACTCTATATGTCTCCTTCAGTCTGGAAATCCTTGTAAAATTGCATTCGCTTTAATATTTGCAGGATTTACTGTTTTTAAATAAAATGGGGCTCCTGTGTATTCCCACCTCTCTACAGTACAGACCTACAGGCTGAAATAAAGCCTGTACAACACTGCCCCCAGGGGCACAGTGTAATATAGCACTATACCTCTGCCCTTATCTTTTTACAGTAGTTGTGTGAGTGGGTGGATGGAAACTATCAGACACCGTGACCCAATTAACAATCGCTACCATCACTGGCACTTTTCCAATAGTTCTGTTCTGAGAGGGCTTGTGAGAACAAATATCTTTGGATTTCCCAGTGTGCTAATTGAAGTGGCGGGGATACAGACCACTGACGTCTGGTCGAATCACGATCATGCCGAGCATTGGACCAGATCTGCCCTCACACACCCACCAGCCCACGCAAAATTTCCAAGAGCAAAGCTGAAATTTGTTTGTCATATGTCAGGGTTACTCATATGTTATGAAAGCGAAGAAAACGGCTGCTGGTGGGCGCCGTGTGCGTGTCTGTTTGCTAACTTGTTTTGAGAAGGTCCCCTCTCAAGGTGGGTTTGATGAGGACTACAGGTGAAAGGCCCCTGTGGAAGCATTAGGTCTGACAGAATTGGGTCCTGATGACACTGAGCTGAGTTTCTTCGTCCCATGCTGCTCCTGTCAGTTACAGAGGATTTGGCCATCTGGTCTTTTTTACAGAGTGATGAGCTCAGAGCACAGTCCCGACTGAAGGCCGTGTAATATATCTAGTGATCAGTCCCGCGAATTCAATTCTACAACACAAAATGAAAAGATACAGATCTTGCTGGTGTGATAAGTAAGATAAAGTAAGTAAAGTGAGCACACATTGATCTCCACAAGGTGATCATAAAACTACCAACCACATTGTAAAACAAATATTAAATTATATCCTTAAAAATAAGCACTGCATGCAATTACAAAGGCTATAGTCCTGAACTAAATCCCCACCCCCTTAGTGTGAAAATCCTCAATGCAAATCAACCACGCTGCTCTTTGCTAAACCACAGGGTGGCCGTCATTTGCCTATAGGGAATAAATCAAGTTTGTATACATGTGTTGTAGTAGGAGATGTTAAGCGAAGCCTGAGCTGTATTTAATGTATTTATACTAAAAAATACAGTATATCAGTATATCATACAGTCGTTTTACATTTAGATTTATTTAGTTTGGCTCATCAAGTAGCTAAAAATAAACTTTAACTTGAAACTGATTCATATGACACCCCAAGTGCAAAGACACATACAAAGTATGACATGAGATTACTTTGGATTTAGGGTCTCTGAATCTTGAACGATTCATTTTTCTAGTGCCCTGAAAATACACAATATGTTAATTATGTATGAGGCATGACTGTATCACCACTGACTACACCAACATTACAGCTTCTGTAGATTTAGGTTTAAATGATAGGAAGGAGTTTATGCTCTACACGTGGGGATTTGAAAGGCAAATTCTGATGAAGACAAAATAACTAGACATTTGCTGGTCTAAGAAACAAAAATAGCTTTGATTCAAATCTGATTCAAGACCTTAATTCATAGAGATAAAAAATTGGAAAATATATTTGAAAATAAGAGTAATAAAATAAGATATTTTAAATTAATCCACACAGTCTTTGGCAGCTAGTCAAAAATGGTGGTTGGGGGTTCGGCTCAGGGAATTTGAAGTCATCACCGCAGGACTTCTGCAATCATGGCTATAACGCTTTGTTACAGTATTCAGTGTTATTTGTATTCCTAAATTAAAGGTGCTATATATGGAAGCTTTCTCTGCAAGGAAACAATGTCTGATAGATTGGTCAAATCAGCTTTTAATGCTAATGCTGGATGTAGCGACAGCAAAAACGTACATAGCTCCTTTAATGCATTAAGCAATACAGTGAAAACATACTGCTTTTCTTTTTTCTTTCAAATTTCATTTTCATTTTGATAGATTTTATTTAAAGGTTTATGACTTTAAATCAGGAAAAAGGGTTTTAACTTTGGAATGTGTTGAAAGCAGGCAGTACAAATAAAGTTAAAATCAAAAAGTAAATGTCTTTAACAAATCTTTTTTTTAAATGGCCATATATATATATATATATATATATATATATTTTGCATTATATCTTTTAAGTTACAGAGATGCTGAATATCTTGGTGAATACAGTTTGTTCAATAACAGCAGCTGAACAAGTCACGCGGGAAAGTTATTGCGGTATTAGCGTGTAGTTTCAATATAACAGTAAACGGGACTGTCCCACCCAGAGCTGAATGACTTATGAGTGTTTGTGCAGGGCGGGGGGCGATCAAGGCGCGTCCACATCCTGACATAAGATCCAATATCGCCAGAGAGAGAAAGTGAAATAGAGGGAGAGAGGGCTACTGTCGGCTCGGCTCGGCTCGGCACGGCTCGGTGCTGCAGACTCTCGGGTTCTTAATGACGGCACGTCAGTGTTTGTACAACGTGCTGTTCGGCATGTGCGACTACTGGATTCGCCTTTGTGAGTAAAAGCTGCTCTTGTGTTCTCTCTGTTGTTTTGTGATGGCAAATAGTGAGCCGCGTCAAGGCGGCGCACCGACAGGAAGTCAGGCAATGAGGCTTTCAGAATAAAATGTCAAATTTGTCGGGAAAGTGTGTGTGGGGGGGCGCAAGTGGCGAGATTCCAAAAGCTCACAGCATGGTTTAATTTAAGTACCCGATGTCTGGTCAGTAAGAAGTAATGGCCACACTCGTGAAATGTAAAGTGCGTCACTGACTTTTACTGTGAAAGGGTAAACAGGAAGTTGTGTTTTCCTTATGACTCGCTTTATACATCGCTCTCTGCCCCATTCCATGCGTTCTGCTTATTCATGCTTCACAAGAAAATGGAAGAATCCTCCTCCAGTAGTAAATGTTAAATTATAAGTGCATCTCCAGTGACGAGGCCATTCAAATACGAAATATTATGATTAAAACATGGAATATATACAAAAAGTTTGATTTTTATATTTCTAAACAGAATATTATCTCATGTCCTATTTATTTAAAATGACATCAGGTAAATGTTTGCAAACTGCTATTAAAAATGACCATCAAATAAACTTTGAGGCACCTTTTGGGCCCTCTGCAACGTTTCACCCTCCAAACTATGTGAGCATACTGAGATTAACCTACATGCTTCTCCCCTTCACCACCCACTCCTGGTGGTTGGGAAGTGCTGAACACCTTCCAGCTTCCGTTCTATTTTGGTAGGATATCTCTGATGGGGGGACGACAGGTGTGGCCCTGCATCACACAGCGCTATGCCTGGCACAGCATCACGACACATGCTTCTGCTGGGTCCAGTCATTTAGGTCAGACGCAGGGTCGCCCTTGAACTTGAGTTCACTTCAGACCTCTTGTTTAAGTGATCATCCAGAAGGCATGGGGGTACGTTGTTAGGTTGTTAAGCCCCCCCAGGGCTCATGGGGAAAGAGAACACTGGTGCCACTTACCAGTTTGCGACTGCTAGGGTGGATGCAGGGCCCCAAACGCAGTACTGTGTGACAGACGATCAGTCTGCGGCCTCGTGTTTCTAACTGACCATCTGTGTTTAGGGTGAGTCATGCACACACTTCAGCTCATGCACGTCACTGATGCTAGCTATGCTACGTGACTACTCGCCTTCCAGCTCTCCGCTTTCCATTTTCGGACAAGGATCGAGACCCTGCTGCGATCGACATACCCTGGACACACACACATGTTAAGTAAATGACGAAGACATCCGGGTGAGGAGATGCTCCGCTGCTGACACATTATGACAGGAAGTCCTTAGTCACAAACACACTTAATTATGCAAGAATTAAAGCAACTGTGTATTTATGCGCGCGTCATTTTATAATAATTTATTATATATAATTTTTGTTACTATATTTGAATTGTATTTGCCAAGAACACAGTTAATTTGCTCATGCTGTAAAGACATTTTGTTTCTCCTACTAATTTCAGTTGTACCTACTTTACCCTGTGGGATCATTAGTTTCCCTCAGTTTCATCAAAAATCGTACCAACGCATGAGTAGCGGCTCATGAAAAAATGTTTTTCTCAGGGGCACAGTTACACAACCATATATTGAAGAGCCAGCTGTTTAAATGCATTGGCATTTAAAATGATTGTGCAACAAAATGTTCCAGGAACGACTGCTCCCGCCCGACAGGCAAGATCAGTTCAAAATGTAGAATTATTGTTTGCTATATTTAGTCTGCTGTATTTCATTAAAACAAAAAACATAACTTGATTAGTGAGAGCTCACCTCCTGATTTGACATCCTTTTGCTTTTTATTTTGATGTCTCTCTGGAAACATCTGACTTCATCACAGTGTAGATCAGCCTTCATTAAAAATAGTGACATTAATATCTTTTTTAGCAGGAACAAGTGCAACTCGGTGAACTGTCAAAAAAATAACAATATATAATAAGTGATAATTACCTACCGCCAAGGAGGTTTTCATTTGTTTGTCTGTCTGTCAACAGGATTACTCAAAAAGCACAGAGCTGATTTCCAGGAAATTTTGGCGAGATACAGTGTTTTTGAACGTATTCGTACCTTTGTCATAAGTAATGCATGCATCTTTGTGGAAAGGTAATATGGTGATGAAATGGCTCATCAGCCTTGGCGTAGGTATGTGCTCTGGAGTGCCCTTATATTTCCTTTTCTGCATGGTTTTGAATTAGACGCAGCACTTAATTACACAAATGCTTTAAGCAATAGGTTCCAGGAGATAATGTTGTAGTTTATGGGTTTAGAGCAGTCTTGCAGTAGATGAAGAAACAGAGTAAGACAGTATTGCCACACCACATTCCCAAGTGATTCTACTGTCAACGGAAGAGTCACATTTCCTCTGCAACACGCACTTCTATACGCAGGTGCTAAGACTTCAGCTTCCCCCCTTCTGTCTCTCAGAGCATCTTTGAAGAAGCAATTATCTTGTTATCATGTTTAAGATAAGCTGATGAAACACTTGCCAAGGGAAAGGCAGACACTTAATACTCCAGTCCGCTGGCGAAGGTATGAGGTGTCCGCATTTACAGTTACTTTGGATAGAGATGTGATGACGGGAAACTCATAAACACAGTCTGCTTGGCTCAGGGGTACTGAAAAAAAGAACGTGTGAAGGATGAGGTCAGATTATACAGCAACAATGATACTTACTGTAATAAGACAGCGTTCTACTTGTACCATTTGTATAGTTTTAGCTCTTCATCCAAACATACCAATGTGTCTTTTGACCTGATGTCTTTATTTAGTATTTTTCTCTCTCTCAATTACTTTTTCTTCACTCACTTATACCCTTTCAACTTTCTTCAGTTACCAGCCACCTAATTCCTCCTTGGTGCGGGCAAATACAAAACAAAAACATAATTCATAATATTACTGGCAGATATAGTTCCAAATATAGCCCAACCGATACAGATTTGTTTTAGGGGGGGCTATGAGGGAGCCAATAAACTTCCAATACCAATATAAGCATACAGTCGATTTTTTACGTAAAATGTAAACATTAAAGCACATTTTCTGCATTGTTTATTCGATAAAATAAATGTTTTCATTTCAGCAAATATTAACGCCAATACAGCTATGTCTGTGAAAGGCTCATACTGGCCCATATCATTGGCCAACTGATATAAATAAATAAGTCATGTACATCATAACAGAAGAAGAAAAAAA
The DNA here is from genome assembly GCF_022379125.1 of Scophthalmus maximus. Taxonomy (NCBI): domain Eukaryota; kingdom Metazoa; phylum Chordata; class Actinopteri; order Pleuronectiformes; family Scophthalmidae; genus Scophthalmus; species Scophthalmus maximus. Next base: position 1,103,047 of record NC_061535.1, read on the forward strand.
ACAGAGGAGCCTATGGTTTATTCCAGTGAAGAGCTACTACAAGTGACTGGCTAATTTAAATGTTTTGTATATAAGCATACAACTATGCCCTTTATCACTGTCCATAATTTCAACTTTGCTTCTTATCTTTTTACCTTATCAAACAGATGATTGCGTGGTTCACAGAGGTGGCACAACACAGCTCTGTTTCTTATTCTAGATTAACAGTTTCAATGTTCAGCTGTAGAATGATAGAAAACATTTAAAAATACACAGAAATTGTGACTTTGATGTTTTTTTTATTTCAAGTACATGTAATTCAACTAATATAATGTCACTAACTATAACCTCTGCATATGACAATAAGTTGTGGGCATCAGCAAAAAACTAATAATAATATTTGATCAAACAGGAAAAGGACCTACTTTTTCCATGATAGATGGTTAATCAGATGATGCCAAGAGGACTTTAATCAGTCAAGTAAATATGCCGGATATTGAATAAATAGGATATAATTTAACAGCTCAAACAAGGATTTCTAAGCTTTGTAAGGTGTAGCACTATTACACCAGACCATTTCTGAAAATAGATATCCTGTTGTTTCATACAGCATACCTTGCTATAAAATCTCATTTGCAGAGATAAACTGATAATTTCTCCCTTTAATATATGCATTCTAATGCGTAATTAATTCTTTTTTTAAATTGTAGTTTGTCACCACTAGAGGGAGCTGCATCCCTACTTATTGAATAAATCATCATTGCATTCTGATGTCTCACCACAAGTTCTATCTTGAGATTATATTCAACCATTTTCTGAGAACACCATCTGTCTTGTCAACATTAGCTCTGTGTGTGTGTGTGTGTGTGTGTGTGTGTGTGTGTGTGTGTGTGTGTGTGTGTGTGTGTGTGTGTGTGTGTGTGTGTGTGTGTGTGTGTGTGTGTGTGTGTGTGTGTGTGTGTGTGTGTGTGTGTGTGCGTGCGCGTGCGCGTGTGTGTGTGTGCGCGTGTGTGTGTGTGTGTGTGTGTGTGTGTGTGTGTGTGCGTGCGCGTGTGTGTGTGCGCGTGTGTGTGTGTGTGTTTGTGTGTGTGTGTGTCTCCATACTGTAGTCCTGAGTCATGACTGACACTCATGCTTTGCATGATGTGTGTTCGTGCCTTTGACATGAAGATCAAATGAGGTTCACTGACAACCTTGCGCCGGCATGTGTCTTTGAGCTTCATCAATCCCTGCTGCCATGTCTGTCCCCTAGTCTCTCGCCTTCTCTCACACACACATTTTTTTCCCCATTTCCTGCTCTGGCATTAATTACAGGGACGGTCAAAGCCCTGTCTTAGCAACGTATGCCTCTGCATGTGAAATACACCTGTGTGTCCATGGATCAAAGGTGCGAGTCTCGAAGGTGGAATTATTATTCAAGGAGGGGATGTAAATTAAACCATACTCTGGTATCATCTGTCTCTTATATTCTCTTTCTTGCTCTCTCTCTCTCTCTCTCTCTCTCTCCGTCTGTGTGTTCAGTGAAGGAGGGAGAGCTCATCTTTCACTCTGTGTTTATGACCTGATTTATTCTGTTTTTCTGTTATATTGTTGTTGTGTGTGTTTTTTTTCATTTCATTTGTAGAGGACCGTGATGTTCTCTGGTAAATCTTAATAAACATCATCAAAAAATCTCTCTCTCTCTCCCTCTCCCTCTCACACACACACACACACACCTGCATAATACTGTCATTCCACTTGCTTCGATGGTGCTAGTAGGTGTGTTTGACAGGAAACGAGGGCTGGGTCGAGACACACTATCACACGCTCGGCCTGAATATGGAATAAGAGGGAGACAGAAAAGACAGCGTTGTCAGTTGTGGTCGGTGGCCGTACCTCGATGGAGCTTTCCGGCATGTGGGTGTGTGCACATGCATGTTGACTGCTCGGTGTCAAAGTGTCTGTGTGTGTGGCTTCGGTGTCTGCAGCTGTGGGATCAAGCCCGAACTGGGACCTCAATGTGGGTAAACTGTGATTTGGCTATCTCTCTTCCTGGAGGAGATAAATCCGAGCCATGCTGGTGTGTCAGCCACTCAGTAATTACTTCATCCTGTCACGACTGTCTGAGAATGCAAGCCAGTGGGAACTTGCACTGTCGCTCTTTCACTGACACAAGGGAGAAACACTCGCCGTCTCTCTTTATAATACCGCTCAGTGTCGGCTTAAGAGCGTTAGTCATCAGATAAGCAGAGGAACGGAAGTCAGTTCAGAAGTGTTATACCTGTAGATTTACTGCCTTTCCCCCAGCTTTATCTTTAGATGTTTGGGCGTCTGTTGTCCTGCTGAATGTGATATTCTGCTCTGTCTCATGTCACATTGCAAATAAAGTAAATCAGGTTCTTGTCATTCAAAAGCATGCAGGAAAGGGGGCAAATTCCAAACTTGCAATATAAAATCTTTCACTAGATGTCACCATATCCTCAGCTGCTTCGAAGCATGTCGCCAGTCACATCCGTGTAATTCCATCCAGCCTGTAAATTGCGTTATGCACAATGCGATGCTCTGATTCACTGTGATCACAAGTAACCTATGCAGATTAATTGCACCTGCAGGCACTCGCCGAATAGTTGTGCAGACATTGCAATATCATAGTGTCACTCACGATCGACTTCCTGCCTGTACATGCTCTAAAGCGGAATAAAAGTTAATAGGATAAATCTGCGGGACTTAAAGCCTTGGTCTTTGGCTGCTAGGTGTTTGTGTTTACTTACGACTTAATTGCCCCTCGCTTGTTATGGCCCGCAATGCTTTGATTATAGCCATTTAGGGAGGAAGAGTGGCATTTGGGTATCTTTTGACACAGGAAGCCAAGCAAGAGAATGTCATTCATTCCTCTCCTCCTGCTCCTGTTCTCAGTCTGAGAAAGGAGGGGAGAGAGGGGGGGGGGGGGGGGGGGGGGGGGGGGTGTTAGAGAGAGGCACAGGGAGGAACTGACAGGGCTACGGCAAAGACAAAGAATGGCTGCATCAGTGCTCTCCCGTTGCCCCCCACCCCCCACCCTGCAGAGAGAACGCACGCAAGAGTCTCCCGATAAAACGAAGAAATCTGTGGTTTACCTTGAGGATTACTTTCCCAAATGACAAGATGCACAGAGAACCATCTGGCATGTTAAATCAGGTGGACGGGGGCTGCTCTGTCAGGTAGGGCCCGTCCCTCTCCCTTTTATTTTTTGCTCTTCCTGTCTGTGTTTTGGCATCAGAAAGACCAAAGGAAAAGCAAAGCCCCGAAAGGATTTCCTCAGCGTTGACGGTGGATGATCCTCGTGGCTCCTGAATGCTAAAGCTGGGCCGGGCCCGCACACTCAAAAGCCCTGGGGGAATGAAAAACACAAGAGGGGTTGAATTAAGAGAGGAGAGGAGATGGGGATTTTTTTTCTTCCCAGGGGGAGGAAAAACACGCATTTTCCTCTGTTGTCTTTACAGAACATTGGAACTTTTGAGACTTTTTCATGACCGCTAAATTGTGTGATGGAGAGTTCATGTTGCTTTCACTGTTCTGAAGGGGAGGGAGTATGTTGGAGTAACTCTTAGGAATGGTGCACGGCTGTAAGTGGGTGGTTTGGGCTGTGCAGTGTGGGAGGCCAGGCCCTAGCGCAAATTAAAGACTTCTCTGTGAAAGTCCCAGACTCAGCTACAGTAATGTGTGTGTGTGTGTGCGCGTGTGTGTGTGTGTGTATGTGTGTGTGTGTGTGTGTGTGTGTGTGTGTGTGTGTGTGTGTGTGTGTGCGCGTGTGTGTGTGTGTGTGTGTGTGTGTCTGAGTGACTGAGCCTGTGTGCAAGTGGCCGGCGGGGAAGAGACGCAGCCCTCCCTCCCCCTTTTTTAGTTTTTTTAACCAGTCATTAAAAATAAGCCACAACTCACCCCGGTACCCACTGAGAGACAGTGAGAGGGAGAGATAGAATGCATCTCCTCTTTCCCCTCCCTTTCTTTGAGCTTTGCTGCTTCACTAACCAGGTAAAACGGAGGGGAAAGGAGGGGGGGCCGGGGTTGGGGGTGTTCAAGGGGACTGATTGCACTCAGAGGTTTTTTTAAGACGCACACTCAGACCCTTCCCCCGTGTAGAGAGTAGCAGGAGGTTTTTTTCAGTCCAGGAGGGGAGAGAGAGAAAGAGATGAATGGGGATAGGAATGCAGGAGACAGACGAGTGCTCTCAGCAGGAGAGTGGGAATGTTGGAGAGACCATTGTTTCTCCCCCCACAAGATTCTGCAGGGAGTGGATGTAAACACACAGGAAGAGAGGGAAGAAAGGTGTGAAAAATCACACCTGAGAGACGGCTCGAGCTTCTGTCATCTTCTTCCGCGATATTCTTATTGGTCCTGATACGCGCTGCACATTACTCTGGACACACACACACAGATGCAAATGCATGCAGCCGGTGCCTATAGCTGCCATTGCGTCTTTCTTCCGCCCCCTCCTCTCCTTCAACAGGATGTATAGGGTCAGAGGGTTAGGACTGGAAACCACAAAAGACAGAATGCGTCAGTGTAGCCTGGTTCTTGTTCCGAATCCCCCTTAGCCCCCTGTTGTACCTCCTACCTCCCTGTTTCTCTTAACTTTCCATCTTCCTCCCGCCTGCCCCATACCTCCTCTCATATAGGAGACGCAGAAGGCCTGACGTTTGGTTTTGGGCCCAGATGGCTTAAGCATGCCTCTGGCGGTGGATTAAGCCGCCAGTGTCTCCTTTCCCCTCCATGTGCAAGTGGTCAGGACAAAGAACGTCAAACAGGGAGAAAACGGGGAAGGAATGCGAGAGGAAAAAACCCTAGGACTGTGAAACGACACCCGGCGCTGATGTTTCACGGCATTCCTGGAAGAGTAAACTCATACGCTTGTAAAAGGCTGCCATCCAGCTCTCCTTGATTTTTGTGCCCAGTCATTTTATGAATCAAGTTATGACTTTTGGAGTTAATCCCTGGAGCGCTTGCAGCATGCAAACCATGAAAAAAGGAAAGAAGTGAACTTTTGACCGCATTCCGCAGCATTTATATGTAAATAGCAGCTGCAGCAAGCAGTGATCCTTCATGTAATGACATGACACCGGCATTGTGTTTCAGCCCTCTCACTCGAGCCTGAGTCTGTCTGGCTGCGTGTTTGCTGTTTTGTCCCCGCGTCCATTACTCCCCAGGCTTGCAGTTATGTTTTCCTGTTCTCGGCCGTAACTCCAGATATTCCGTTCTTGTGGACAGTCTGTCGTGTCTTATCAGGCAGCTGTGCTTAAACACTTGGAAACAGTGTGGTGGCAATATTGCTGTGTTGTTGTGGGTATTTTTAGTTTAGCAGACACTGGATTGAATGGCTTGACATTTTCATTTGCACTTAGCAAATGAAAATGTCACCATCAAGACTCTGCCCTCTCTTCTTCTTTCACTCCCCATCTCTGTGCGCCTGACATCAACTGCCTACATGTTCCGTGATTTATGTAGACCCAGTGACAAATCTAGTTTCAATAAATGACTAACTGATCTCCCCCGGCGACGTGATTTTGTTTTTAGGTATGCCACGACTTAGTCAGTTACAGTTGGCAGTGCTGTCATTGCCGGCACATGCGATGTGTCATTCTGCAGAGCAGAGCCGGTCTACTCAGAGTATCGGCCAGTCGGTGAGCAACGCTGTGGGAAATGAGTGCAGTGAAAGCATGCGTAAGATGTGTGGGTGTGTTGGCTTTAGCGTTAGGGCTAATACTCAGGTTTATGCCCAACGAAGCAGATGGAATTTAGAGGAACTGAAGGAAACGGCACGGCACGGCCACCTTATCCCCTGTCCTATCCCTTTCTCTCACCTCCTTCTCTCTGTTATTGTTTCTTTATCTCTCTTCCTCTCCTCTCCCTTTATGCTGAGTGACTGCTCTCTCTCTTTCAACCCCCTGCAGGGCAGGTCTTTTCGGACAGAAACAAAAGGTTGATGTGTCTCTTCGTGTGGTTGTGGACTAGTCAGGGTAAAGCCCTTGCCAGGGAGCAGCGGAGAACAATGGAAGCTTGGAGCCGTCACAGGGCAGTTCTAATGAGAGCCCCCCCCCCCCACTCCCACCCCACACCCCACCCCTGGCCCTTAATGTAAGAAAAGTCTCCAGGAGCTTAGCCCACATGCTTCTACTGTACTGTACAGGGAGGAACTTAAGGATTACATATTTATACCACATCCTGGATAATTATACCTGTAAGAAAAGGTCATCGTTTTTTTTACAGTGTTGATTTACACAGTTGATAGAGTAAATGTTAGTTGTTGTAATAGTTTAGAGGGGTATAAAAAAATCTATTGTATATTCTGAGGGATGTAAACCCCCCCCCCCCCCCCCCCCCCCCCCCTCCCCCATTGGTCAAGGCAGAAGGCATATATGAAGAACCTAATGTGAACTAGACTATTTTGCAAAGGAACTTTAGATTTATTTTTTTTTCCCCGCCCCTTTTTGTTTATAACTTTCAGCACGTCTCCCGCAGCCTGTCACTGATTGACAGGGCGCAGAGAGCATCAGGCAAAAAAAGAGGAATGCAGGTAACCAGGCTCTCTATTTGAACTTGGAACACAGGAAAGTGGGTTAAGTGAAGTGAGTCTGTTGCCTAACGGAGCAGCTGCCTGCCAGATTTAGCGGTGGCTGACAGTTGTAAACACGCTCTTATCTAGTGATTCAGGAGACGCGGGCTGCCAGAGCAGCTACCCACTCTCCACACAGGTTTCTGTCAAAAGGGGCCCACTGAGCACACAGTTTTGTTGATAGCACTGTTGGCCTGAGGACACCGGAGGCATATTCAACAAATATTTTTATTGCTGATATGCATTCTAATGTTTAACTCAACACAAGAAATCAATTTAAATGCAGCAGTTAGTGCAGGATGTTTACAACTCTGGTACTACTTTGCACTGACACCTTTCTCACCAAAACGCTCTCGCACATTCTAAATATACTTCTTTAAAAAAGCACCCGCAGACTTCCTCCTTCACACACACACACACACACACACAGAGTGAGCTATTGTGTCTGCGAGAGTTCAGGCATCTGGAGAGCAGAAACCCTCTCGGGTGACCTCTGACCTCTACTGGCTGAGAGTCGTTTACTCCCTGTGAGACTCTCAGGTGACTCAGAGGGCTGTCAGAGGACTTTTAAAGCACTATTGTATGTGGTGTGTGTGCAGGGTTTGTTACATCTCTGCAGCATTAGCTGATTAAGATCAACCAGCAACAAACCTGCTGCCTTCGGTTATTTTAGCTCGTTCCATTTTGGAATCCCAAGCTTATTTTGTAAATTGTTCCCCTTTCCCTTTTTTGGACATTAACATCAAGTAGCCTACTGGAGGCCAGGTAGAGTTGTTTAGGATGTGTCTTGTATTGCTGCATTGTGGTTCACATTGTGAACCTTCAGGCTCATTTCGTCTCATGACCCTGTCCCGGTAAACCCCATGGATCCAAGACAAACTGGTTTGTAGTGTTCAGTATTCACCTGCACAAAGCTGACGCTTCAGGGCTAGAAACATTATTAAATAGTCATTTGCAGCTCACTTGTTCTCTCTGTGCAGAGAGAGCCTGGTGTTTATTTGAGTTGTAGGATATACTAGCTGTGACCCTTTATTACCCTGAGCACAGACATAGCAGGGTATTGTTTTAACCGTGTGTGTGTGTGTGTGTGTGTGTGTGTGTGTGTGTGTGTGAGAGAGAGGCATGGCGGGATTTTCACCAAACTTGGTGGGAATATTACTTGCGAGTGTATTTCCTGATGGGTCAGGCAGACGGTCAGATTCTGGGCCAGTCAGTGTTATGCCGAGGTCTGAACTGTATGCTTGTCGTTTGAATGTGTGAGTTTATGCTGTGTCCAGCCTGCCTGCAATAGACTGTCAAAACTTTATGGATGTTTTAACGGGACACCGGCATGAGCGGTATTTCCCCCGGTGCTGCTGATGGTCAGTGTGTTTGTGAGAGAGAGAGAGAGAGAGAGAGAGAGAGAGAGAACCACTGTGGGGGACAGTGAAGCAATGTCGCAAAACACTAAGTTAGAGAATGTTTTTATTTATGTAACAGTTTTATAGCATTATGAAACTGTGGTGGGGCAAATGTCAAATATATAGTGTATAAAGTAGCATATATATAACGTGAGCAGGGTACGCTGCTGTGTTTTCCGGTTGGCCGGCGTTTAGGTGAGTGTTGGTGCAGCTGCAGTGTACCCTGTCAAGGTAAACAAATGGCCAACAGAAGCTCCCTCCTCCGGCTTGCTGCTGGTATAACGCCAAGCCCTCCCAGCAAACTTCATGTTGCTATGTGTCACCATGGTGATGCAATCACAAAGGACTCCAGCTGGTTCTCTGTGTGTGTGTGTGTATGCATGATAGAGAGAGAGAGAGGGAGGGAGGGATAGAGAGACGGACAAATGGACAGAGATCGAGCAGACGGAGCCAGGCAGTAACTCTGATTTACCCTCTTTCCTCCTCCTCTTCCTCCTCCTCAGTCTTGTTCCGTTCCTCTCCTCTGTTCACCATACTCTCTGCCCTCTCCCCTCTGGCGGACCCTCATCTCAAACACAGTGCAGCTGGGCTCAGCTGTCAATGTTCCCCCTATACCGACCGCCCCCTTTCCTGGCCTTTGTATTTGTTTGGATGGTGGTGGATTTGCCCTTGGCCCCCGCGCGGGGGAGCCCGTTCCTGTTAGCTAGCCTCTTAAACCAAACCGTCTGCTCTTTGAAGTGGCCTATCTCACAGATTCGCAGATTGGAGATTACGAAGGCGGCCGCCTGCCTCCAATCTGTCCAGTAACATGAACACAATGATTAAATAAAGGAAACGGCATACACCTACGCAGACACACAAATGGGAAACAGTGATCAGCATAACCCAGAAATAGGTGGCTCAACAAGTCTGCTTTTGTTCTGAAAGCTGGCTAAATGAATGGAGACTTTGCTTTGTCCCAGGGGAGGGAAGAGGGCTTTCTTTGATATTATCAAGCCCGGGGGTTGAGGTTGGAGGGTGCTCTGCCAAGAAGAACGGCTATTCACACCAACTTGTCGGCATGGGACTTTTGAAGCATTTGTCAAAAGAGGGATTTGGCAGAGAGCCACTAGAGTTTTGTCATTCACAAACTCTTCTCTTCTTTAGAATGACAATACTCGCAGCAGGCTGCACCTTCCACGGTGAGGACAGAGAGATGAAATTCCACAAACCCATTCCCATTGAGTGAGGACGGTAGAATATGAATGATGCCTCTCTTACTCTGCGATCAAAGCTGCATTAACCTGATATTATGGTGACAGGGAAACATTTATGTGGTCCTCAGTGTTTATCAGTGTGTGGTGATGACAGTTTTCCACATTCCTTCTTAAGGGTCTGATGGAATCCTGCGTCACATTCCTACTTCACTCTGTCCTTGACTGTCTGTGTGTGTGGGAGGTCTGGAGCAGTGTTGTTGTCTAATGCTTTCATTGCTGCAAGAGGATCAAACTATTTTCTTTTCCTATCCGTGGAAAGTGGAAACTAGAAACTTGGCCCCTGTCTTATCAGGCATTTATTTGGGTCAGATGCTTTCGCCCTGCTACAGTAAGAGAGACCAAAATTTGAAGGTTTGCTTATTTTCTTTTCTTAAAAAGTAAATTAAAAGTTTTCCTAACATATAGGAACTTAAATCCATTTACTTTGCTAAATGTCTGATGACATATTCACGCAAGCGTGCATGTGAGTCATTGGCATGGATCAGATCATTGTTGAAAACAGCTCCTGATGGATGGAGAGTATATCAGTGGCAGGAAGTCTGTGGTGTCCCTTGATGTGGAGAGGTTGAAACGTTAAGCTGGTTTGTGTCAGCGTTATTTTTGGGCCTCTGCAGGCTCATGTGCGCATGCATTTGTGTGTGTGTGTGGGAGGTGGGGGGGGGGAAGAGAACGCCGAGACTTAACCTGTCTCGGCGTTCGTTGAAAAACCCCTGTCATTCTCTGGCATGTCTGGCTCTCGCAGTGGCAGCTAGGTGGGACAGGGGCGCGCCGTCTCCTGTTTCATACAGCTCTTTATTGAGCAGATGAAGAGGAGCACATACACAACAACGAGAACACACACACACACACACACACACACAAACTGACTCTTAGATGACTTCAGGGGATAGAAGCCCGAAAGAGGCTGACATTCTATCCTTTGAACCTCCATGGCTGATAGGGGCAGGACCTCGCCCTCTCCCTCTGTGTGAGTGCATGTGTGTGTTCACTGTTTTGGTTTTTTTTCTCTTGTGGGTCTGTACTTGTAGACCTTTCAGAAGATTAACCCTGGATGTCGCTCATATTCACCATACATCTGTGAAACGTTGAGACAGTGGTGCATGTCAGTAATTCCTACATATACGGTATCTAAGGAAGACATGTGACATTTAGCTCTAAAAGGAAATATAGCAAGTCGTTTCGTTTGTCTTTCTTGTGGTTTTTCATGCCACCATCAAAGACATTCATCCTAGCAACTGTGATCTCATCCCAACGCGGCATTCATCCCATCTGAGGACTTTTCAGCTTGTCAAAACCTGACCGAAATCTCAACTTGGATCATCCAATCACTGGCGGCGAGGCAGGAGTGAGCTGGGAGGACGGTTGGAGGGCGGCGGATGACTCTGACGAACCAAGAGGATGAAGTCAGCCCTCAGTTGGCCTCCCAATATGTCAGGGCCTCTCTGTAGCTGTCAGTGAGAGGGCAAGACACAAAGCTCACAACATCCCGCCGTAATGGTTTTAGACATGGCTGCTCATGCTGGGTGTGGTTGGCAACAGTTGTCTGCTGCACACAGAGCAGCGATATCACCACGGTAGGATGTTTGTCTTTTGTAGGGATTAAAGGGATCCAGGAAACCCGCTGTCCTAGTTTTGCGGCACAGCACAGAGAGGGCGACCTAGTTTTGATGATAGCGCCAGGCAAGGAAGGAGATTCCAAGGCATAATGTAGTTAGGAGTTGGTTGATTTAGACAGGCTATGTTTTGATGGCATGTTTCTACACAGACTTCCAGACTTCTGACTCAGTTTGTGTGAGAGGCTCCATCGTCTGTGCCGAACGTGCAGCTGTAACCTGAGAGACAGAGCACAGGCAGACGGAGCAGAGTATTACTGAGCAGCACTATGAATTTTTTTTTTTCAATATCTATTTGCTTGGATTTAACACAAAGCCTTTAAACCATGCTGAGCACCTTAGCTGCCTTTCACGACATCATTTCTCTTCTGCACTTTGATGTAAATATAATTAAGCTTGCAGCTATGCAACTATTCATGTAAACAACAGTGATGGCTATATTTTCCACAATCAAATTGTTCTCAGTGTGTACAGTAAGTACCCAGAGGGCTTAACCATCTAGATCAGTGGGTCAAGTGGCTGACATGCTAATCCTATTACTAGGTGACGCTCTGATTTGTTAAAGTTGGCCCTAATCTACTGTCCATTTTGACTCCAACACAGCGACCTGAGACAAGTTATTCGCTGACAGCCGACACGTTTCGTGACCTGTTTCTACTGTATGTAGGATGTTATGTACAACAGAAAAACGTGCTGTACTTTGCTTCAAAAATTTCTGTTATTCATATATGTATGTTGTTTAGTAACGGCAAAATTTCTACATTTGATATCCTATATGCACTTATTTTTCATTTCCATAAAGCTGTGGAACTCGATAAAGCACAATATTTTTAAGATTTTCGAAATCAAAGTATCGTTACGCTTAGGCCATAGTTTGCAAAAAAAACACTACATCCTACATTTCCCATGAAGCACCTCAGTTCTGCCCTTTCATCTAACCCCCCTGCTTCCTAAATGCTTATTTCTTTCAAACTCTAATACGTCCAGTTTGTAATGCAGTATTTTGTTAAATTGTTTAAATCTCATGCTGAAGGCAAGATAACCCTGATGACATCAGCAGGGTTAGGATTACAAAAGACATCCTACCATGTTTTTCGAAGGCAGTGAAGCATTTCATATGAGTCAAGTCAAATTCATAAGTGAAATTGGAGAAGTCACTTTAAAGTTTGAATTTATCTATTCATTTACCAGATTGATTGTTTTTTATTGTGCAGTAATTTGTTATCTTCTCTCTCGCCCTTTCTCTCCTGCAGTGTCATCATGCATCACCACCTACAAGAAGACACCTCCCCCAGTCCCACCACGCACCACCCCGTCCAAACCCTTCATATCCATCACAGCCCAAAGCAGCACAGAGTCTGCCCAGGATGCTTATATGGACTGGGGCAACGGGCCGCGCACGGGCATCAGCTCCCAGCCGGGCCTGTCCAATTCCACGGAGAGCATCGACAGCATGAAGGCCCTGACAGCCGCCATAGAGGCAGCTAACGCTCAGGTGCACGGCCCTGCCAGCCAGCATGTCACCAACAGCACCATCACCATCACTGCCACCGCCACCACCTCCGCCATAGCGCACGTCTCAGCAGACAGCAAGGCTCAGAGGGAAGCGCTCCGCAAGTGCCTCTCCATAGGGATCCAGGTTTGTGGATGCGCCCATGGTTTCGGTGGAAGTTCAAAAATAAAACTGTGTCATGCTTTTTTGACAGTTTCTCCCCTCCTCGTAGGTGGATCCAGAGGAAGGGGGGCCCACGGAGGAGCAGTCTAAATTCCAGTCAATAGGAATTCAGGTGGAGGATGAGCGACGGTGAGTAGAGAGAAAAGAGAGAAAGAGGGGGAGGTTGTAATAGTGAAACTCGATAAGTCTGACGGGAGGGATGAGGCAGAGATAGCACGAACAGGAAGAGGAATTATGGAGACAGAGAGAGGTTTGTAGTGTGCAGCACAAGTTTTCGCCCCCCTGCACTGGCTTCCCGCAGCAGCTGTCCCCAGTTCAGGGGAGGTTGGCGTCAGATCCCCCTCAGCCAGGGGCCCCAAGCGACAGCTGGGCCAGAGGATGTGGTACAAGGAGCTGGGAAGGTGGAGCGGGTGAGTTGACAGCCATCTGTTGCCCCAGTCATTGTGATTCAGGCTACTTTGAGGTGGTGTGTGTTTGTGTATGGGAGGGAGGGAGGGGGAGAGAGAAGGGGCGGGAGTTTTATTGGGTTTGTTTAGTTCTGAGCACTAAGAGACTGCTGCGCTGTCAGCTATAGCCTCTCATCCTGCAACATGTGCCTGGTCTGAGAAGAAGCAGCCTGGTGTGCATGCTGTTTCATTAGCTCGCATCGCGCCAGACTTTTCAAGGCCTCTGTTTGGACACGCAGGCATTTATGACTTCTTTGTATGTTTTCGTTCACCCTGTCAAAACACTGACCTTCTGTTTGGAGGAGGAAGTTGACAAATTTAGTCCCAGCGCAGGTTTTCACGCAGTAGCCAAGGCATGCTTCAGGAATCCAAAGAGGCCTCACCTTTAATCAAAAGGTCACAGAGAGGGCTGAGTCCAGCACTTTAGAGCACACACTTACACAGTGTTGGGGAATGCGAGGGGCTTTGGGAAAGGGGAGGTCTCAGCTGACTGACCAAGCACTGAGTTCTTGGTGTTGCCAAGCAAAATATTAACTCATCCAGACACTTTCTAGTCTACTGAGGCTTGCATGTTATGTGGCACAACAGCCTGTGCATGACTGGTATGACTGGTTCGTGTTGGAGTAGAAGGGATGGGGTTTTTGTCGTGCATGTTTGAGTGTTTACCTTTTGGCTAGTGTGTGTGTGTGTGTGTGTGTGTGTGTGTGTGTGTGTGTGTGTGTGTGTGTGTGTGTGTGTGTGTGTGTGTGTGTGTGTGTGTGTGTGTGTGTGTGTGTGTGTGTGTGTGTGTGTGTGTGTGTGTGTGTGTGTGTGTGTGTGTGTGTGTGTGTGTGTGTGTGTGTGTGTGTGTGTCTGTGTGTACGTGGGAGGTCCAGACATGCTTGGCCCTACATCAGATTTCCAGACAGTGACAGTGCCAAACTCCTTCGACTTCACTTCAGTGCTCAAACTGCCTTATTTGTGTGCATGTGTGCGCGTGCTTGTGTGCAGCATTCTCAGGTCATAACTTCACCTTGCTGTTTGAACAAAGATTAACTGAATGGAGTGGAAGAGAGCTGTAAATGAGATGAACACAACAAACGTGCATGTTTTTACACAGACTTCTTTTTCTGTACAGAGCTGTACACAAGCCTTCAAAGTGTGTCAATCAAATTATACTGATGTCCTTTTATTAATACTTTTTAATACTGCACTTATATGATGTAAAAATCATGCATAAAAAAAATAAAATAAATCATCTCTGAATGAGATTAGTGGGTTAATTGAAACATTCTTTATTTAGGGCCTTGCTAGTTTAGGGTCTTGGGTTAGTGGTCACCAGATGGCTTTGCAGTCACAGGGGTAGTGGGGCATTGATCATGGCCCTATAGTGACTAAACCATATGCACAACCATCTTGAAAATTCAACTTGGAGGATATGCTGGACCTCCCTGTCCTTTTGTTTTTGTCCCAAATGCCTCAAGGTTAGTCTTTACTGGTACAAGAATATCACACAGGAGGTCACAGGTGCATGTGCAACTTTTTAATATAAATTTGTGGCGCGTTTTTCTGTCATTCATAATACCTCTTCCACCTTTTATTTGGAGCTTCCTTCCATCCAAAAGCGATCTGGCTGTTTTTAGATGCTTCAGTTTTCTGCAGATGAGAGGAAAGGTAATAAAAAGCTGGAGTTAAAGAGGTCCGCTGACATCTGCTGCAAGACTCTATACAACTCTCCATCACGTTCGCCTCATGAACGTAATCAGAACTTTCTGCATTTTGACTTGCTCCTGTTTCCCTGCTCCTGCACTCTTTCCTCATATTTCAGTTTCTTTTCTCCCTCACATTGACCTCCCTCTCAAAATGCCCTTCCTTGTTCTTTTACCTCCTGCCTATTGATATGTCTGTCTCTCTGTCTGGGCTGTGTTTGGCCTTGCCCGTCTCTGCCCCTGCAGGAAGTTGTTAGCAGGCTGATAGAAAGCAGGCTGAGGTCATTAGAACTGAACACCTGCTCGGAGGAGTTACTCTTTAACTGCTCTTCACACACAGTCACACACTCACAGGCCGCCGGCATGTACACATAAAGCATACACACACTCCGTTTGATCTCCCTCGAAGCCACTCCCTCGTTCTTGCTTCTTTCTTTTTTTTGTGTTCACGGAAGAGGAGAGATGAATGAGAAAGAGGGAGGTAGAGATGAATGGGAAGATCGGAGGAGGAGTGTTCATCCGGAGATGGGCTGAAGCAGGCGTGATGGAGCTGTGATCAGTTGTGTGTGTCATGCTGCAGGCAGGTCAAGCTGAGGTTCGTGCGTGAGAGGATTGTCAGCATGTTTGCTGGTACAGCTAATAGGCTTGCCATTCACTCTTTCCTGGCATGGACAAAAAAGGAGTTACTACTTAATAATTTGCAACCTGTTGGAAACCTATTGAGAGTCAAATACTGTTACGTCAACATGGCTAAAAATAGGATATGGCATGCTTTCAGTACCAGAGTTGAAAAGTTTGCATGAGGATGTGTGTTGTGCTCAAATGTGTGCTATTCTGGTTTTATTTTCTCCTTGAATCGTTGTCCCTGCTTTCCGAAACCAGCCCCTCTGCGTGCTGCAAAGTGTATCAGTTTTGTTTTTGGGGTGGGCTATTTTGAGTGGCGGAGTGAGCAGCACCCTGTTAATAAAAGATGTGTTTTGAGTATTGTACCACTTTGAGTTGTAATCTGGCAGTGATCAGTAAAGTAAGTCCACTCACTCACACACACTCACACACACACACTCAATACCAGTTTCCCTCTGGCGTCCCATTCATTACAGGGGTGGCGAGCTGTCGCATAGAACATAGCCAAATATGAGTGTGTTGATTTAATCTTTGCATGCGTGCCCGCGTCTATGTGCTGCTGCACATCGTGTGGAGGGACTTGGCGCTGGCTTCCCCAGCAGTGTCACAAAGGCTCTTAGCCAAATGCAACATGGCACGCCAAGCTGTAGGGAAGGTTCCCAGGTGTGTATGCCTGTGTGAGTGTGAGTGTGTGTTTGTGTGCTTGCACTATTCATCTGCCCCCAAGCGCAGGGTTTGTGGACGATTGCACACTCTGTTGCTTCTGAATGAGCCAGGTGACAAAACACACACACACACACACACACACTGACACACACTCAGAAGTTCCACACTGCAAAGGGTATTCATCACTATCGGTGATGAGATCACTGTGACCTTTTTAGTGTGTCATACTGGGTGCACCTCCAGGATAAACAAATGGGTAAACAATATCATCATAATTCCTGCTAAAGGGAAGGCACCTGTATTACTATACAGTAAGATAATGTATAATCAATTGCTGCAAAAAAATCTGATCTAGAAAAGCATAACAAAACATTACACCTTTGTTTATCCTCTTCTAGTTACCCCAGGATGACCCGCTCCAACAGCGTTACCACGGCAGTGCAGGCTGACCTCGACGACCCCACAGAAGCCCCGGAGCTGCCACCACGTCACTGTGCCACCATGCCGCGCCAGTACTCCCGAGATGCTGCCACCTCTACAGTCAGCATCCAAGGCTCTGGGAACCACTACCATGCCTGTGCTGCAGATGACTTTGGGGAGGTGGGGTTCGACGCATCTATACTGCCCCCTCCGGATCCCTGGATGGACAGTGTGACCGAGCCAGAGTCTCTGGATGCTGTCGGCCGATCGGTGTGCCCCCGTGACGGCCGCTGGTTCCTCAAGTTGCTGCAGGCCGAGACGGAGCGTATGGAGGGCTGGTGTAGACAGATGGAGCAGGATGAGATGGAGAACGAGCTGTCTGATGAGAGTGAGTTGAATCATAGGGTCTGTTGTACACTTTTCTCCGATCCTCTACTCTGGACCACAATAGCTGCTTGTTCCTGTCTCAAGCCCTCTGGCTTCCACAGACATACCGTTCATACTTATCAATAGGCCGCCCTCTAGATACATTGTATAATGATCTTTCACGCACACACAGAACGCACAGTTCTCCTTCCCTTCAACTATTTTGATGCAACACACACACACACACACACACACACACACACACACACAAACAGCAGCAGCAGCACATGTCTAAATTTGCTTATTACATGCACATAACAGATGGAGCAAACAAGCCTCAGGCATTTGTACCTGTCCTTACTGCACAGATGATTTCATGTGTCAACGAAAAATGTCATTGTGTATGCAGCCAGTGTGTTGTTATGAGATATTCTCTCACAGAACGCGCAGAACAGGGAGACCGTCTCAAGGTTATGTTTTCCCGGATCTCATGCTACCATGTGTGTGCGCACACACACACACACACACACACACACACACACCTCCTTAAGGGTTTGTGTCTGTAGTGCAGATTCATTACTCCCCCTCTCAGTCTCTGATCCCATTCTCTTCATGTTGAGTAATGTATGCATTGACAGTTCCTCTCACAGGGATATGTGAGTCGGTAAGACTGACCAGTGGAGTCAGGTTTTGCAGTAGAGCCTTGTTTATCTCACATATCGGTCTGCCAAACTGGTATTGTGAGGGAGAAAAAAACATTTTCCATTCTTAAAATATGCTTTCAGTAGCAAATGCTTGTGCATTCATGTGAACTGTAAATGTGACATTTTTGGATTGTGTCCTTATGGAATTTCTATTTGTGGATTCTAGTTTTGGATTTGTATTTCAGTGCATTTCAGTAATTATTTAATCTCCCTAAATAGCGTAACTTAGAGGCACATATAAAGTGGATTCTAGCACATCCTTCTCTGTTGCATTACTAATGCCCCCTCTCTGTTAGCGGTGCAACATGCCTGCAGAATGCAGTTCTGTGAGTAATTGCATTGTGAATTGTGTGTGTGCGCGTGTGTGTGCATTCATGTGTGTCTGGGTCTTTCTGCAGTCCTGGGGAAGATCCGCAGTGCAGTGGGGAGTGCCCAGCTGCTGATGTCCCAGAAGTTCCAGCAGTTCCGGGAGCTGTGTGAGGAGAATCTGGTATGTGTCACCTCATCCTCTGCATGCTCCCCCAGCCCCCGCTCTCCTCCCACCAACACTGACATCATCCTGCACAAATCATCCTGACAGGACAGGCCAGCGCTCTTTTACTATGCATCTAGTGCGGCGTGTGGTGCTGCACTTACTGTCTTTGACATACAAAAAAAAAAGAGCCTGAGGAAGGGGGATTTTTATATTTTTGTCTTTGAAGGAGCACAAAGCCTTTTGTGCAGATTTTTACTTTATTTGACATTTGCATATTACATGTGTTGCATAATATTATGGATACAAACCTAGTACTTCCATGTATTTAGAGTATGGTGCCTGATTTATAAAAACAAAATTCATGACATTTCATAGTCATAAATGAATTAATCATCAACAGAATTGTTCCAAAAACTAGTGTGTATATATATATATATATATTCATTTTTTTATTTTTTTAAGTATATGAACTTTATTATATTATTGTGTGCGTGTGCGTGTGTGTGTGTGTGTGACAGAACCCAAGCGCACACCCTCGGCCCATCTCCCAGGACCTGGCCGGTTTCTGGGACATGCTCCAGCTGTCCATCGAGAACATTAGCCTGAAGTTTGATGAACTCCACCAACTCAAAGCCAACAACTGGAAACCTCTGACCCCACCAGAAATTCAGGTGAAGACACGCGTGGCAAACACCAGATTCACTCAATTCCATTTTAAATGGTGAAAGCCACCCGACCGTAGTCTTGTTTTGGAATGCCTCACTAACCTGCATGTTATCTGCTGCCATTTCTGTATACTTTGAATTGTGATGATTCACAGTTGAGCTTTGTTGTAACATGCACATATGTGTTGTGTACTGTCATGTTGCCTGCCTGGCATCACCACTTGTATTTGTGTGTTTTGTTTTGTCTTGTTGCCGACAGTGAGCTGCTTTTGAGAAGCTACTCAACCTGCCATGCACCGTTGGGGCCTGTCCATCTCCAATGGTCGCTTTTACCTCACGCAATGGCCTCCGCCGCACTTCTCTTACCCCACACAAATGGCTGCCACTGTGAACCATAACCTCACTCGAAAGTGCATGCTCCGACATAACGCCGGCAACAGCTACAGTGCTCTTTCTAACCCTTTTTTACGTTTTAGTGTGTCTGTGTTTAGTTCAGTGGTCTATCATTGAGACTATTTGTCATTCCTGTCCAGGAGAGAAGGATGCCCCCTCCCGTGCCAAAGAAGCCCAAGAAGGGCCACCCTCCCCTGGCAAGGGACCGCTCGCTGGAGAGCAATGAGCGCCAGCGTCTGGAGGCTCGCAAACGCCTGCTAGCTGCCAAACGTGCTGCATCGGTTCGGCAGAGCTCTGCTACCGAAAGCGCAGACAGTATCGAGATCTATATCCCAGAGGCTCAGACCAGACTATGAGACAAGCAAACATATGTGCCCACACACATACCCAATACACTGTCCCATACACACAGTAGCACTGAATGGTAAGGCCAGGGTGCTAACGTTACATAATCATATTTGTTTTGCGGACTTCCCAGATCATTGTGGGGTCAGTCAAGCAGGATGGAAGCTTGTTTGAACAACAAATGTACAATATTTATTTATTTATTTATTTATCTGCTCCCCTTCCTCATTTCCGTTTCCCGAGCTTTGATGTAGCACTGCCTTTTCCCTCCGTACCTCCCTTGGCCAATCACTCCCAAAGAAATCTCTTATGAATCCCTTTTTTTTTTTTTAAAGTGAGCTGATGTTACAAAAGTAAGCCAGGTGTAGCACAACATTAACGCTTCACGTTAATTCAGGAGCCGAGAATCACAGACAAAACTGGAAGGGAGCGTATGCGTCTGCAGTGTGTGTTTGGATACACGCGCCAACACACACAAACCTATGGGTGACTTATGTGAGATGATGTGCTCACATCAAATACATCAAATCAACAGGAAAGACCAGACCTATTAACTCAAGTTTAAACTTATTTCTTAAGTCGATTTTATTTTCTATAGTTTTTAACAAATTCCCATGATCTGGTTCTGAAACTACCATAAGCTTAAATGTTTTTGTTGTATAACGAGGTTTATCATCACAGCATAACAGAGCAGTAAAAAGAGTGCGGAAGGAAATTATATTATTATATATTGTCAACTAGTGACACAGTTTGTCATCCGTCAAGAGTCAAGTCAGGTTTTGCTCCTCAAAGTGGCGTTATAGCCAGGGGAGGACAGGCCAGTGAAGAATTACTGCCACAAACCTAATCTGTGTTTGTGAGACAGAGAGAAAGAGTCTGTGTGTATCTGTTTTGATTCAGATGTTCATTTCAGAAGTGCTTCCTACTTTTCCTGGGGCTGAACGGCCTTTCTAGTAACTGACTCGGTAGCAGTATCAACAACCTGTGACCAGACCAATCCGTCCCATCTCATTTTTAACTGAGCAAAACATGTTTGTATAAAGGACATACAGTATGACGACATGACTTGCATGCTGACACAAGGTAACTGGTATTTTTGTCTCCTTTTTTTTTAACAGGTTTTCTCATGTTGCATTCAAGCTCCTCTGTGTTACAGACTAAGCTAAAAACACTGATATTTGGTACAATACTGGTAGTTGTACTGTATTTTATTGTCATTTTTAGACAAGAGAAGTTTATTGACAGTATTGAGACTAAAAGACTGAAAATGAAGTATTTCCTCCTCACTGTGTGCACTATCTCTGCCTCCAAATGAAGCAATTATTTCAAGGTCATACAAAAGAAAATCAAATTTCTAATATTTTGTATTCATGTTTAATTTGTTGATTAGAAGAACAATGACTGTTTATTGACATTGTGATGATTATTATTATGCACTGACAACAAGGCCCTTATACTGTGTTTATGTTTTATGTATGTTGGTTCTTTAGCATGACAGGCACCCTTTTTTTTTGTCTTTTCTGTTCCAGTGATCAGCCTTAATTTCTAATATGATAGTTGAGCACAACAGCAGTCTCAGGGGAAGAAGTGCATGTGTGTGTGTGTGTATGTGTGAGACTGAAGAAATGAGAGAGTGTGACTGACTTCATGTGACTGTATGTGACCCATGGTTTTTTTCTCATACTGTATATTACCCCAGTCCTCAAGATAGGCCATGTTCTTATATAATTGAAATAGTGTCCGTCTTTTGAATGATGTTCCTGTTGAATATCTCAGCCCTACTTAATTCAGCGTAACACGGTTTTCTTTCAGCTGCTTGAAAACAATCCTGAGCTGGTTTGCCATCACATAATTGTTCTGCTAACAGACGAGCAGGACCTTGGTGTGTTAGTTCACTTGTCTGTAATGATCTGACAGAGTTTTGTGCCATTGGATAACTATAGGTAAGGAGATATTCCTGCTATTTCTCCCTATTGGACGCAACCTCAAGATTTCATTGTTTGTGAGGGAACTCAAGTGATGAAGTAACCGTACAGTGCAATTTGTATTTCCTTTAGTTGGTCGCTATAAATTTTAGAGAGGGTGCATAAAACCATTTTATGCAGATGAAGCTCATTTCAGTTTGTTTTTTTTAACTCGTATTTGAATTAAACTGTCAAAAGATTGATTTCTTATTTATGTTTATTATATTAACATATCAATATAATACTCCTGGTATAGCAGGGAGTTAGAAACCAGAGTGTCGGATTGTGGTCAATTGCTAAACTCTGAAGACACTCTAGCAATCCTGGCTATTCTGAAGCTTGTGATGTAGTTATAATATAAGAGAAAACATTTAAATAAACATTTGTACATAAATGAATGTTTCCCTATGTAAATGTAAGCTAAAAAAAACAACCAATCAAATAACTTATTAAGCAGATATACATTTTGTAATTAATGTTATTACACTGTTGATGTTATGGCACGTGTATGGGCTCTTATCAGCATTAAAAATATATATATATATCATTGCCATAATTTTGTTGTGTACATTTCTTTCATGCCGCCACATGTGTTTCCGATTGGAATATAATTAAACAGATTACAAGGCCAGCATGGTGTGTTTTAAGGGCATTTCCCTTCCGCAGGGGCGGGTCCCCATAATTAGACGGCACTTTTGGCCTTGGCTTAGCCTCAACGCTCCTGAACATGCAGCTTCTGGTGATTTGTCATTCACACATCAGTCATGCTGAGGGGAGGCATACTGACCTCAGTGGCCAGAGTTAAGAGCTGGGGGTGGGGGGGTGGGGGATATGCAGATACCTCTGTTTCAGCTTTGTGTAAGGCCTGACCCTGGGTCAGTCTGTCCTGCACATGGCCCTACCATGGTGGGCCGCAATCGCCCACTGTGCGCCTGGAGGTCTGTTTAAACCCTTATTGGTGATTAAATCCTCCTGATTGGGCTCAACCTCCTCCACATGAGTTGTCACTTATGACAGGCAGCATCTGACAAAAGGGGGAAAACGCAAAATGCATTCTGAACATTTGGTAATGGCCAGCAGGGGCAAGCTTTCAGGGGCAATGGTCCGGCCGCTGAAGATCACTTTTGCCTTTTAGATAACCAACTAAACACTGGTGGAAGACGTATTCAGAACTATTGTATTGTTGCAATACCACAATGTAAATATATTTTAAGTAGAAGGAAACATGAAAAAATGTAATTCTAAAATGTAAACTTTATACACTATTGTCAAAATGTAAAATCCCCTGTGAGTAACAAAAGGCATTTGTGTTATAACAAATGCCTCAATGTTACAGTAGCTCGTGACTGCTGTAGTTGGCCCAGAGCGAGTCGATGTAAGAATTAAGTATACTATTAATTTATTCTATAATCTGTATTTGAGTAAAAAGTACAATATTTCCCCACAAAATGTTCAAGTACTTCTGTAAACGTACTCAATGACATTCCACACCTGGTCCCATCTGTATGCATATTATTTAAATTCTCATTTAAATGGAAAATATAACAATTTGTATTCCTTACAAATTGCTGTATCAGCAAATGCATCAACAAATCATATTGAGAGCAATAGAGAAGCGTTGGGATTGTAGCAGGACTAGAAGGGAACACCTCACCTTGAACAAGGCAGCATTCTCAGTTGTAAGCTGCCCTACTATTGACTCCACTGAGACGCAGACACACATAGAACCCCGTTGGCAAGAAACCGTTGACGTCTGCTGTTTGCCCGTGTTAATTTATGCAGGATTATGCTAATTAGAGGGAGCTGTTGTAACCCTCTCACACAGGAATGTATCTGAATGCCTAGCGGTAGACAAGTGCCATCCTATTTCCGTCCTCCTGTACTTGCTTCTGATCCTCGGGGGATAAATCAGTAATCTTCACAAAGTTTGACAGGATTTACAAGAATACAGCTTGTATAAAGCACATTAGATTAAAGTGCTCCGCTGGGAAATTGCTACAAATAAATAGTTATCAATTCTGAGATGTAGAAAAACAAAACTTTATTTGAATCCCATGTGACTCCTATTTGCCACAAACATTGCACAGTATGAAAAGAAATCACATCATTGGGCATTGTGTCACATTAGCTATACACATGGTCCTATTATACATGAAAAAGGTTTTATTTGGTGATTTCAAAAAATCCTGTCTTTGTCAGGTTGTAAAACAGCAAATGCAGAAAAGACATCTGTAGTGTGAAATTTTCCAGTCCACTGGCCATCGTTTTTTGCTGAGTGATTGGATGAAGGCTCAGACTAAGAACCTGCTACATTGGTCAACTGAAATGTCCACTGGTGGGAATAAGAGTAAAAAAAAATGCATTGAAGTTTTTTTTCTTTTAAAATAGCTAAAAGTAAAGTACAAAATCAAAACTATACTCATGAAAACACATAACATTAACTACAGTAGTGAATAAGTTTTGTCATAGATGCCAAGAGCAAAGTATGTTTAAGACACTGAGATGACCTTCCTCTGCCTATAGTGTGCAAACAAACGAGGCAGACCAATCATGAACTGATCTCTGAAATGTGAAAACAGTCAGTGTGCGTGGAGACGACCAATCCGTCTAAATGGTCTGTGAAGGGGGGGGGGGGGGGTTACTTGCTTTTTCCTCGCTCTCTAAAATGATATACAGTATCATGGAAAGACATAAGACAAGGCAGCATTTTCTCTGATAACATTTTTGGTCCCTGTGTGCAAATAAGATACACATGTAGATACATACGCATGTATATGAAATGAATAAACAACTTACAGCCAAGGCACCTCGATACGGTTTGTTTTTTCTCAATAAAAAAAACATCATCAATTTGATTGGTATACCAAAAATAGAAATGATCAGGCTTTCGTGTGGATTTGTTCTGTGTTGCGTTAAGACAAGTCACTAGACTCAGAGGAGTTCCATAGTTGAGACACAAAGTCAGTCTCTATTCCCTCCTCTTCTTCCGTCACTTTCTCCCTTTAGGAGACCACCTGTTTGGCTTGCAGCTCCATCTCTGCAGCCCGTTTGAGGGCCACGTCCACCAGGAGCTGGAAGCCGCTGAAGTCTTGTGTGAGGTCTGGAGGGGTGGGGGGAGGGGTGTTGAACAGCCCGCTGCGGGGGCTCAGGTTGCCCTCCATGCTGCTGCTGAGGATGGTGGTGGTGGTAGTGGCAGGCGGTGGCTGGCAGCCTGGCCCCTCCTCCTGGCACCTGAGCAGCGCCTGTGCAGACTGCAACAGCTCAGCTGCCTTGTCGCAGTTCATTCCAGGCACCGAAGGGTGGGAGGCTGTCGGGCTCGCCTGCATTGCTGCGGTGACAGTGGTGTGACAGATGACAGACGGGCGGGTGGGCATGAGCCCCGGAGAGGGGGACGGGGAGGTCGGAGAGGGCGTGGAGGGCGACACCGCCTTCCTCAGGACACCGGGCATGGCGGGTTCGAAGCTGGAGGGGTGAAGGACGCGTTTGTCGTAACTCTCGTCGGCGCCGGCTGCAGGGCTGCTGTGTTTCGGGGACTGGGAGCTGTCGGAAAAGCTGTCGCCGGCCTTGCTACCTTTCCTGGAAATGGTAAACTGGTTGGGATCTTTGCCATCTTTCCGCAGCATCTCTGGGAGAAGTCGCCGCCGTGCGTTGATGAACCAGTTGCACACCTGGAGAAGACCACAACAAAAAGATCCACGCTGTTGAGAAAAGGCCGCATCACATGGCTCACTTGTGTTCTGCCTTGCAGTTTAAAGGAAAATCTGCTGGTACACTTATCTCCAGGTGCAGTTTGCACCTGTGTTTTAAATAGAGGAATCACAATGAAAGGCTGAACACACACACAGATATTCCCCCTCCAGAGACTACATATTTCACTCCATTAACATTTCCTGTTGATCATTTCAGCACTGCAGAAATCAAACACCAGATTTACACTAAAGATAATGATCACAGCTCAAACTATGAGAAGCTAAACACCAACTTCCATCTGACAGTGTAGTTTGGATGTCTCTATCCTGTATTTAAAATAGCTTTCAATGAAAACTAATCTCTTTTGTCAGAGCAGTAATCACGGTCATCTTTCTTCTTTTCTCCTCGGTCCACTAGGCTAGTCGTAACTGGCTCGGGGAGGCTTGTAGCTCTAACTATGTAAATGACTCTGCATTGTTCCCAGACAGCTGGGATGGAAAGGGGCTGGAGGGAGGGAAATTCCTGTCCAAGTGCCTCAGCCAAGCCCACAACACACAGGGAGTGAGTTTACTCACGTTGTCTCATACACTTTAATGTTGCAACATCAAGCTGGCTTGGATGACCTTCAGTTTACTGTGTGTCATGTTTTGTTTGCCATCCACACAGGAAATGACTCGATCAAGCTGACACTTGCTTCCTCCTGACTATATCAGTGATCTGTTTACACTCTTATAGGGTTTAATGGCAGTGAAGTACTCGTACATTTTCTGTCATATCTGAGTCCATACCTGCAGTGTGGAGAGCTGAGTCTGCTTGGACAGGAGCGCTTTCTCCTGTTCCGAGGGGTACGCGTTGTAACGGTGCTCGTACAGCCAATCCCTGAGGATCTGAACGGACTCCTTGGGCAGGTTCCCCCGCCGTTTCCTCTTCCCGCTGCTGCCCGTGCTGGACGACAGATCCAGAGGGGCGTCCACGCCGTCCTCATCATCCGTCTCGCTCCCTGACAGCATCACCAAACCTGTGCAAGCAGGCGCATTGGAAGAAGGAAAGAAAAAGGGGAACATATGAGAACAGGACAAAGGAGGGTATGTATCGTCTTATGTCAGTCAGCCCAGTTATCAAGTCTCCCAGCTAATCTGCCGCAGCCGTTTACCAAGCGCAAGCTGTCTGGGAGGCAGCTGATGTGTCAGAAGCAAGCTGTCAAGTTCAGCCATGTGATTCATATAAGGAGCGAAGGAGGGAGTGAGAAGGAGGAGGAGGGAGCGAAGGGAGGGAGGGATGGAGGGAGGGAGCGACGTCACAAAGGCTGGTCTGATGCTGTGTCAGTTACAAAACCTGCCTCGACAAATACAAGCCAGGTCTACTGCACAGACTGGGAGCACACCTTGCATGCTTGGAGTAACTTGAGTACACCAGGTTGACTACAAGAACAATCCCTGAATGAAGGGAGGTTTTGTTTTGACGAACAGACGCATGGCGGAGTTTCTGCGCACATTACAAGAGTTTGCTGGCCTTTGTTTCATTTCTGGCATGTCTGATCAAAGTCTGTCACGATGAGACAGGATTTGAGCATTTGAATTTCTTTTTCCGTGTTTGCCTGGGGAAAATAAACATGTTTATTAGCAGTTTGTAAAAAAATAAAAACTGTTCTTGTTTTTGTTTCTTATTAGTCTGTTTTCAGCGGGTTATGCTATCAAATGTCATGGACAATAGAGTTTAACTGACACCACTCATGGATATTTGATCTTCCTCTAGAGAATGGAGAAACACAGGGTTGTTGTTTTTTAAAGTTGCTCATATGATGTTTAGGGCATTTTTGCAGCTTCCTGCCTAAGCAGATGCCACTGGAAGAATTTAAAAACTCTACAGCCCCGTGCAGTCTGCTCCGGGGGCAAACTAGTGGGAGAGGAATAAGAAAGTTCCCAAGTCTGAGCGGCCAACAGGATGAGGTAATTACGTAGGCTGGAGAGAGGAGGAGGGGGGAGGGGAGACCTGTTGCAAATCAGCGTCTCCAGACTAAACAAAAGAACCCAGGGCTGCGTGGCTCTTTGTGCGCAATTTCAAAAGTTTCTACGCGCAAACGGCGCCTTCGCAGTTGAACCGAGTCCCGCCGACGCACCACGGCTCGGCACTGTGGCCAGGAACGACGTGTTAGGAGCCCGCTAGTGTAGGAAGTTTGGACAACTTGTTAAGGGGCTTTCTATTGTGTGTGTGTGTGTGTGTGTGTGTGGGCGGGTGCGCGGGCCAGTGCGCGCTGCACCACGAGGTCCGCCAATGTAACAAGGCGACAGGCAACTTCCCACAATGAGGTCAGGATGAACATCAAGCCCGCATTTTGGATTTAGACGCTTCTGTTCGCGGCAGATGGTTGGAAAAGTGCGCAATGGCTCGATGGATTTTTTGTGTTTTTTTTGATTGTATTATTATCATCGAGGAGCTCGTTCCGAGTCGTGAGAACGTTGACATGCCACACTCGCAATAGTCGCCCGAAAACTTTCGACACAAATGTAGCTCTTCCCAGTAGCTTCTGTTCACACTGAGGGGGGGAAAAGGAAGCTGCGCTTTAACCCGGTTTGGACAAAAACATTTTTTGAGCGAACTTTTAAAGTTTACCCAATTACACCGCGACGCAAGACAAACGAGACAAACAGACCGAAACCCAACACATGGCGACGCGGGGAGCGTGAACACTCGAATAAAACCGCGTGTGGGGACAAAAAGTCCCAAATGAGAAGTAAACCCGCCTGTGTCGACTTGTGACATCGCGCCAGCACATGGCAGAAAGAAGCCCCCTGTCACGTCTGGGAAGGAAACAATGGGCTGCGTGGTCTGGCACATGAGCCTGCGCTCGATGTCTCCGGTTACCGAAACTCGATTGTTTTCTGTCTGTCCGATCTCAAAAGCCTTACCCTTTTTCGTCTTCATCTCCGTCCGAAAGTGTCCACTTGTCTGTCCTCCTCGTCAAACCGTCTCCCCGCGCTGGCGGCGGCGTTCCTCTTCTTTCCTGCAGATATTCCCACAGTGCGTGTCCAAAAATCCTTATTCATCAAAAGTCGGGGTTTTCTGTGTGTGTGTGTGTGTGTGAGTGTGTGTTTTCTTTCTTCTTCTCCTCCCTGCTCGCTCTTGTTTGGAGACTTGAGGGAGGGATGGGGAGGGGGGGGGGGGGGTTACCTGAGATCTCTGCGTCCCTGCGACTCAAAGCCCTTTTTCTCATTGACCGTGTGTGTGTGTGTGTGTGTGTGTGTGTTTGATCCTGGAACTGGGTGACAGCTATCTTTGACAGCTGCGTGACTCAACGCACCAGAGATCCTCCCACCGCGGAGGGCAGAGGGAAAAAGCTCTGACATCAGCATGGCTTGTTACACTGACATGGATACAGACGGGCTGATCTTCCTCTGCCGCAGACCCCCCCCCCCCCCCCCCCCCCCCCCAGCCCCACCGTAACAAAACCCAAGCATACATCTACTTTTGTGCATGTTACATTATGGCGATGATTTAGGCGGGCGGTCAGAATATCAACAATAACAACAACAACAATAACAACAACAGGCTGCTGGAGAGCACTGCGGACCTCGTGGTAACGTCCTCCATAAATAATCGCCGCAGTGTAAAAAAAAAAAAAGAAGAAGAAAAAAAATCACAACTGTATTGCTACGGGCTACTGGTGACTTGTGACGTGCTTTCTGTTCAGAAATAAGTGAAGTGGAGCTACGTTGTCGAACTTTGTGGGTTTTCTATTTCTCTTTGTGTGAGCGCCTCGTGCACATTTGTCTGCGCCTTTTCTCCAATAGGCTACTCCAGCTCTCGTCACAGCTCTGTGAAGCAGCCTCAGCATTGTTGTGTTATCAAATGGAGATCATATCGTCTCGCTATATTGTTGTGTTTTACAAATTAGGGACGCACGTTGTGATTTTAATAGCGTCAAATTGCTGTGAACAACACCGTTTCCCTCCCAAACAGCCCGCGCTTAAAGGGACTGAACGGTTTATTTTTACATCATCGTAATCTAGAGGAACATGGCTCTTATTTATATCAGAGCTAGGAAAAACAAAATGTGTGAAATATATTCTGTACGCCGGCGCAACAGTGAGGATGTTGTGAGCACCAGCTGGAGGTTAGTGCACCAGTTCAGGTTACTGAAGACAGCGAAGGAAACGATCAATGCCTTCATTTGTATGCCGTGCGCAACCTTGCGACAGCTGCTGTAGCAACGTTTTCCTTTTTTTCTTCTTTTTTTTTTGAATGCATTTGTTCCAGACGAGCGTTTATTTGTCTCTCTCTCTCCCTGAATCGAAGCGTCGCCCCCGAGTGGTGCACATGTGGTAATGCACGTGAGTGCAACATGGCGTTTCAAACATCGCGGTAGTCGAACTCCCTCTAGTGGTCATTTTACTGCAGTGTCACACTGCGTTGTTGTTTTTTCAAGATCACTGCTGCTATTTTAATATTCTGTCTGATTTTGATGGGCTTTTCTTAATTATTTATCCATAATGTCATTTTCTCATCCATATTATTCTATGATAAGTTGTCAAGATAAGATAAGATAATCCTTTATTCGTCCCACAACGGGGAAATTGGGTGTTTACAGCAGCAAAGTGGATAGCAGAATAGAAAAAAATCAATAAGATATGTGCAAGTATAAAATATAAATACTATATACAGAGCAGTAACAATAAATGCACATGAGAATAAGTATTAGTCAGACTAACAATTAGAATAAGTATTGACTAGAAAAATGTATGACTGTTACTCGCCTAAAAAATATGCAGGTGACAAAGTCATACATTTGAATGGGCAATCAACTACGGTTACTAATCTATAAATAAACAACATCAAAACCCGGGGGTTTCCTGTGGTGTCTGGCACTTGGACATCCGCAGCTTGTTTGAGTCCAGTGGGCTGCGTAGCGAGGCCTTCATGGATGTGACACATGCCGCAGATGCTCGTTGGTGTGCTTGGTCGCACAATGTTATAAGTGGGTGTTACATGTCAGAGTAACATCCAGGTGAATGCCAGGGCTCAATACGTCAGCAGAACACCGCATAATAACGCCACATTCGGTGTTTTTTCACCTCACCTGCCAGTGGTTTCAATGTTGTGTCTGATCAGTGTATAGTTTTTCATCAAAACTTTACTTTATGGTTGCAGTTGTAACTGACTCCTCTGAAGTAATGTCTATTTTAAGTTCTCACAATCATAGCAAAACACAAGCAGTGTGACCTTTTCACACCGGGCAAGCTGAAACTGTCAGACAATGAGTTAAAAATAGAGATATGAGTAAGCGAAGCATCAGCAGCAGAAGCAGTATCACCCAGTTCCAGTCTTATACACGGTAACCACAATAATAACAATAATAATAATACACTGGGAAAATGAAAATGTAATTAAATCATTTGAGTGTTTTGATATTTACAAGGCTAATTTTGGTGCTTGTGGTTGAAGTAGTACATCTTTCACCATTTGTAGGTGTCTTGGTGCTAAATTATTTCTTTTTTTCCATCAAATTCAAAATAACTGAAATTCAACAAGGTCAGTCTTGTGAGCTTTTGTTTGGTTCATTTGCAATATGGAGGTATCTCTAACGGTGATGTTGTGTGCACTCAGAGAGATAATGTCCTTTTCATATGTAGATAGTAGGCTACTTGTTCCACTGTCCACATTCACCTCTGTCTGTCTCTCTATTCAAGAAACTATGTTTCCCATAAGACCAAAATAGATTTCCATTTACTCATTATGTGACTTGTAAATGTGACAACAAATGGCACTGTTGTATGACAGTACACAATGAAAACGTACAAGTGGGGTTGACAATTTTAGGCACAGTGGCATAATACGATGAGCTGGACCAATTTCTCTTTTTTTATCTACTTACAAATTCCAACATTAATTTCACTGACAAACATTATTTTAATTTATTAAAGTTTAGCCCCTTGAGATGAACCATCACGTTTTCAAGGGGGTCCAACATAAAACCAAAAATACAACAGACAAGTCACATACAACTTACATACATACATACATACAAAAAGTCTCTCATTTACCGACCCCCACAGACCCCTCTACCCTGAACCCACAACTCGCGTACAGAGATTAGTAGCAGCAAAAGTAATAATAAAAATAAAAATAAAAATAAAAATAAAATTATATAATACAATCATTTAAAAAAAAAGTAATAATAATAAAATAATAATACTCAGAATGAAGTTCAGATTGAAGTACATGCTTTACAAAATTAAAAGCACAAGAAGACAATACCATTTAAGGCAGCAACATGATGTTTTGAGAAAGGATGAGAAGTAAGTTCTTGAAGATGTGTACTGAGTTAATAGTTCTAATGTCAGCTGGGAAAATAGTCCAGTCAGAAGGTGCTTTGAAATTAAAGGCAACTTCCGTCAAGTGTTCGTCAACAAGGATTTTATTTTGGAAAGCGTTTGAACGGAAGCTGTTTCGGCGTCGGCCTGTCTGACTTGACCGTTTGGAGGCAGGCGGGGTCCTGTTACAGTTCGAAGTCTAAAATTAGGGAGGCACTCCGGCTGCAAATGACGCAAGGCGGCTAAAGTGGAGCGTCGACCCGTGTCCGCGTCAATGGCGACCGGAGCCAGGGCCATGGAAACGTCCCCTACAACTTCGCTGTTGTTGATGACACGCGGGGTATTTTGAGCGGCTGTTGTCATCGCTCCGGAGCAGCGCGGCTGCCACGTCCGGTATAAATAAAGCGCCCTCTTCCAAGATGCAGCTGTACAACAGCGCGCTGACACACTACCCGAGGTCATCGCGCAGAGTTTCGATAACTTTGTCGCCCGCGTTCGAGCGACTGAGCGCGACGAACTCGAGTTCCCCCGGCGACGACAGGCCGACCGCAACTTCAGCGACCAACGGGGATCCGGTGAGAGGGGCTCCTTCTTCCGCCAACATGCCTGCCTTCTCGTGCTACGAAGCCTCGTCGATGAGGCCAATCTACTTCACGTCCACTGCGGAGATCTCCATCCGCAGACCCGGTGGACCGGAGAGGTCCGTGCCCGTCCACGTCACGAGGGAGTCCAAAGCCAGATCAGCCTCGCCCCACTCACACAATGGAGAACGCATCCTCTGCAATGACAGTGGTGTGATGGTGGACCTGATAGATCATCTGAGGAATGGGACCGATGAGCTTTTCCCTGACCGCCCGGAGCTGGCTGCGAATCTCGTTTTCACCAGCAACAACATCTGCGGGCCCAGAATAGCAGAGTACGCCCGGGTGGTGGGAAATTCAAGTGAGGATGATGTGGTTTCTGTGGCCAGTGTCCCCACCAGAAGGAACGGATGGGCCTCATTACACGAAGTTGAGCCTGTCCCATCCAGGGCAGCTCAGCCTGGAGCCAGACTAAAGGAAGATGCTTGTGACACAGCTGCCCCGGCGTCAGATGACAGACGGGCCTTTGAGCTCAGTGTTCTGCAGGAGTCTCCTCCACAGCGATGCCAAGAGAGAGGGGAAGTCAACGAGAAAGTCACCCGGTACCTGGCAGAGGTGGACAAACAAAACAAGTACCTCCAGGAGAGGAATAAATACAGGTACCACATCATTCCAGACGGCAACTGTCTGTACAGAGCTGTGTGCAAAGCCACGTACGGGGACCAGGCGAGGCACGGGGAGCTCAGAGAGCAGACGGTGCACCACATCGCCGACCACTTGGATGAGTTCAACCCCATCATCGAGGGGGATGTGGGAGAGTTCCTGATCAACGCAGCGCAGGACGGAGCCTGGGCAGGGTACCCCGAGCTTCTCGCCATGAGCCAGATGCTAAACGTCAACATCCACCTGACAACAGGGGGGAGCTTGGAGAGCCCCACCGTCTCCGCAATGGTCCACTATCTCGGGCAGGAGGACCCCTCCAAACCTGCCGTCTGGCTGAGTTGGCTCAGCAACGGCCACTACGACGTCCTCTTGGACAGGTGTCTCCACAACCCAGAGTATGAGGACTGGTGCAGACACTCCCAGATGCAGAGGAAAAGAGACGAGGAACTGGCAAAGTCGATGGCGGCCTCATTGTCCAAGATGTACATTGAGCAAAATGGCTCTGCGTGAAATCTGTGGGGCCTTTTTGAATCTGCCTACGTACTTTAAATCACTTTTTGTAAGATTTGTATTGTGAGAGAAAGGAAGTGCAGTGCACATACTTTGGATTTTGTCTATGACAACACAAATTGCTAGAAGTTTTGTTTAGTTGATTAAGTTGTTTTCTGAAAGTGTGCGGGCCTGTCTTTGATCGTGTGGGTTATGTTAACATGAGTTTAAACACTTTAATACTGTTTCTGTATATGTAAGTGCTATTGAGTCTATAGTATTTATTTGCCTTTCATTGGAAGACCAGTTATTTTTCTATAATGCCTGTGCTTTTCTATGCCATCGCCAAAAACATTTCAAATACAGAGAGACTTGGTTTGCATCTTTTTCTGTTTAGCTGCTCTTTTTTGCACTAAAGTCCCAACAGATGAGTTGAGAGAGTTTACTCTTTGTGTCTTTGAGTACAATTCAAGGTTGTTGTTTTTTCTATTGTTACAGTTCTTTATAGGAATTTGACAAAAACATTTCCGAATAAAGTTTTGAGGACACCTGATTTGCGAGGATTTCATATTTCCATCACTTGCATGTTGCTTGATTGTCTGTCCCTTGCCTACATTTCCACAGATATTGTTACTCAGTATCACAATGATAACATCACCCATTTGTTATCCCGCGTGCAGGATTGTACTCTGCCCTGATGGAATCCATTGAATCGAAGCAGGCCAGATGAGGTAATGTTAAGGGCACTCTTCCCCTGATTTGGGGCAAGAACTATTTAGACAGTATTATCATACACTATTATAATAGTATTTTTAAAGGGTTCGACAGATGGTGCAGGATGTACAGTCAGGTCCGTAAGTGAATTTTTGGGGGATTTAAGCCACTGTACACTGTTAAAATTGCTTTGAAATGAAACAATCAAGACATAGTCCCTCCATTTTCAGAGGCTCAAGCAGTTTCATGACCAGATGTGGCCAATTCCCTCATTGCTCCATGAGAAAAGAGGCAGATAAAAGCTCTGAAGTTGATTCCAAGTGTTGAACTTGCATTCGGTTGCCGCTTGGTTGAGGTCCAAAGACGTGCCGATGCATGTGAAGGAGGCCATCATTAGGCTAGAAAAAAAGAAGAAGATAATAATCAGAGAGATACCAAAACAGTGGGAGTGGCCAAATCAACAATTTGGTACATTCTTTAAAAGAAAGAATCCACTGGCAAGCTCGGCAACACCAAAATGCCTGGAACACACCTTGGTGAAGAAAAAGGCCTTCACATCATCCAGCTAAGTCAAGAACACTCTGAAGGAGGTAGGTGTGTCATTGCCAAGTCTATAATCAAGAGACGCCTTCATTGATGTAAATACAGAGGATTCACAACAAGGTGCCAACCGCTGTACGGCGGCCAGTGGAACTGGGTCACTGGTGTTTATCGATGCTGGAGTGTTGATGGAAGTAGCAGGATGAATCCTGAGGTGAAAGTAAAAGGGCCATACTTTCAGAATCAGCAAAACGATGCCAAACTGACAGGACGACACTTCACAGTGCAGATGGACCCTAAACATACGGACGAAAGCGACACACAATATTCTCAAGGCTAAGAAATGGGATTTCTTTCTGTGGCTAAGTCAATTACCTGATCTCAACCCAGTAGAGCTTTTTAGTTACTGTTGACAAATCTAAAGGCAGAAAGACTTACAAACAAGCAGCAACTGAACACAGCCGCACAGTTTCAAGACTTCAGGCAGTCATTGATTGGAAACGATTTTTCATCCAATTATTAAAAACAATCCCTATATTTATAAAAATAGCAGCAGCATTTAGGAGCACTTTTTGACGGTACAGATAGGACTTACTGAGGCAGGTGAAAGGATGTGGCAGTAGTCTAAATAGGATGAAACAAAAGCGTGGATAATAATCTGTAGCTCTGCTTGTGATACACATGGTTCCTGAGATTGGCAATATTTCTTAAATGGAAAAAAATAATTTCATCTGAATATTGAATATAATAAGTATAACAAGTCGGAGATGCCTTTTAAATATTCTGATGATATGACCTAAAGCGAGCATATACACAAGATAAATAGTAATGGACCAAAGATGGAAACCTGGGGCACCACAAGAGAGGACATCATTACTTTTTTTTTTATCATTTCACTTTAATTCCCCACTTGTTTTGAGAATCTGAGGGGAAAGAAATATTTTCATGTAAAAATGTAGGAGAAACACAATGTCGTATTTGTTATATAATGTACAACGTGGGCCTAGATGAGGCATATTCATAACATTAGCATTATTAAAACATGATGCTACTGTTATACACACACACACACACACACACACACACACACACACACACTTACTTTTGACCTGTCATGTCAGATACTAACGTTGCACTTTTCCTCCATTAGGTGGCACTGTAGCCTCCCATTTACTCTTGGACCAAGTAACAGTGGTCCTATATCGAGGCAATAGATTTCTTTTTGATTCTTCTCAGTCTGATTTTACAACATGGTTTTTATTGGCCCCACTGCACTGAGCTAGACGGGCTGCACAGAGGCGAAACGGGAAATGTTTCAGATTAATTTGTAGAAGACACGGGGAAATTGTGGAATACAGTTGCATACATTTAATATATTTTTGTTAATGATAAAAGGCTGACAACTTTGTCTCAGTTTCCTGGTTCAGACTACTGCAAGGCTCCCTCTATGTAACGGTATATTTGCGCTGCTTCCTCCTTGAACTTTATTGTGGACTTGATATTCATATTTCCCCCCAGAAAGCTTCACAGTGATGACGTAACCCCGCAGTCATGTCTGGATGTTAGAAAATAAGTTTGTATTTTTTTTTTCCCACCCAATGCGGGAGGAGGGAAAGTGCCCCCCCCCCCCCCCCCCCCTATCCCTGCTCCAGTGCGTCTCATGTGGAACAGAAAAGTGTGAGGGAGGCAGCGGGCAGGTGAGAGTGGACCGGGTGGGCTGCTTCACCGCAGTAGGCTGGCACACAGTCAGCGCTGTCAACGGAGCCACCGCGGGACCCGAGGGAGAGTGGACGACCGGTGCGCGTGACGCGTGAGAGTGGACGACCGGTGCGCGTGACGCGTGAGAGTGGACGACCGCTGCGCGTGTATGGAAAGCCATTGGTGCGCGTCAAGCGTGAGAGTGGCGCGCGCGTGAGGGATTCCCACGCGCCGGGCGGGCGGACGGACGGAACGGGAGGAGGAGGGTGGGGGGCGAGCGGTGACGCGGCCACCTCGAGACCCGCGGTGCGCGCAAGTTGCCGGATACTTTGAAAAGAAGCCGTCGGTGGTCGCGTGGCTTGACCCGGCCTGAAGAAGTGCCGTCGGACATGTCGGGACACCGGGTGCAGTTCGCAGACCTTCCTCCGAGCGATCACAAAGGAAATCCCAAATCTCACAGTAAGATAAAAAACACACACACACACACACACACACACCCACACACAAAAAAAACGAATTGCTGAATCTCTGCTAACCTTGATATTTAAAAGTAACTTTACAAGAACAGTAATGTTTTGTTTTTGGGTACATGAAAAGCGCTTTATAAATCAAATATATTATTATTATTATTAATGTGGAGGAAAAAAAAAGTCTTTCGGGGGTTAGGATTGTCAAGCTTGTCTGTAGCTGTCAATGTCATCAGTAAAAATCGGAATGGTTCTACAGTCGTACAATGGGAGGCAAAAGAGTTAATGCTACTCTCACACCACAACTCCCATTGGATTAAGTGGTTGGCTTTTTCTTCCCTTTTCTCTCACGTATGGCTTATTGTAGCCTAAAATGTTCTGCGTGGAAATCCAGCTGTCTGTAGTGATGGGAACCAGTTGTGCACCATAACCTTGTCGTAAAGACTTCTAGACGTGCCCCAAAAATAATTTAACCTTATAATAGAATGATGGGGACAAAAGTCCCACATGCTTAAATGTCATTTAAAAAATGTCTCTGTTGTGTATTTGGTGCCCTATCTCCTTGAGAACATGGGATTCTCGTTTCAGACATGAACAATGTTTTCACCACTCACTGATGCTCACCTTGAGATGTCATTTTTTTCCGCTGCATCCCAGAGTCTTTATGTACCAGACATTAATGCTGTTAGATGGAAGCGACACACGCCGGCCTTTTGTGCTTTTGCTGCCCAAGTGGATGGTTTTAAAGATGTGCTTGTGATTTTGTGGCAGTGGCAGCCGTGCCTGCATGCTGCAGTATATGCACTACTACAGCATGAGACCCAGGGAAGCTG
This sequence comes from Scophthalmus maximus, assembly GCF_022379125.1. Taxonomy (NCBI): domain Eukaryota; kingdom Metazoa; phylum Chordata; class Actinopteri; order Pleuronectiformes; family Scophthalmidae; genus Scophthalmus; species Scophthalmus maximus. Next base: position 1,140,283 of record NC_061535.1, read on the forward strand.
AGCTCATCTCCATGGTGACAGGGTTGAGTGACAGGACACGTGAGGAAGGATGTAATGGAAAATTGCCAGTTTGCTGCAAAGCCCTCAAGAGGGGTGCATCTGCAGTGCACTCTGGTTGCATGACAGTGTATTTTTTGTTTCCGTGTTTGTCATACATTTCTACCTACGATGGGAGATGTACTGATGTTTGATTCAGACATCTGGTTTGTATGTGTTTGTTTCAGTTGCATGCATGTGCACAGCAGGGTGAGGAGGAGGGCAGATGCTGTGTGCAGGAGGTAAAAAGCTCAGGTTGTACGCAGGGCAGGATGGTGTGTGTGTGGAGCAACAGAACGGCAGCTTCAGCAGCAAACCACACATTCTGAGTCAGCCCATCCATTTTTTTCCTGCTGTCCAGAGGCAAGTGTCAGCGGGGTCAAGTTTCAGTCTCTTCTATCCCTCTCTCTACCAGATGTACACAATCTCCTTTTGACACACATATACTACACGCACGACCTCACAACCAGTCCAGGTTCGAAGCACTGCTGCTGGACTTATTGCCCTGGCCTCTACCTCTCAGGGATAGATGGCCAAGGTTTAATACACATCCACTACGCACATTAGACATGGGGGATATGAATAACTGAATAGCAGAAGAATAGAAGCTCATCCATCTCTCCATTCACTTTTGTACCGCTATAACAGTTGGTATCAATCAGATTGAATACTACAGCAGATATTATTAAAGAGGGAAATGTAGTCGAGTCATCTTTTGCTCATTGTTAAAACACTTTGATTTCTGTATGCTGGAGGAGTTTTCAAGTAAAGCTCTTGTAAAACAAGTACAAAGGCTTTTCATGAACAGATTATATGTCTAAACGCGCTTGTTTTGTGCCAGTTACATAGTAGTAAATGGATGAGAGTAACATGAAAATCTGACAGGTTATTACTTTCTCACTTCAGTCTGCATTAAATGCTGTTTGTGTAGGATTATAGAGAGACAGAAGGTGGGGGTGGGGATTATCACACCTTGCCTATCACAGTAGTTGAGGAGTAGAGATACTAGCAGGTCTGTGAAAGGTTAAGAATTGTAGGTCACTTTTGAAAAGCAAAGGGTATCCGTTCCCGAGATTGCCTTGGAACAATCGAGAAAACGCTGGGTTAGTGTGGATTGAAGGCCAAATGAGACGTGTTTTCAGGTTTATCTGCATTAGTGTGGATGTGGTTTTCAAGACTGGGTATCGGCCAGGAACGATACCCAACCATTCTGTTTGTGCCAGCTGAGTTTTCGAGACTCATCTAAGACGAATGACTGTGCTCTGGAGTATCTGAAGAAAAGCTCCCTGGTTCCTGATCTGTTTCCCCATGTTCCCGTCTTCCATTTGACCTCAGCTGTTACTTCACTGTTCACCATTGTCACAGTAAGCGTTTGACGGTCATGCTTTTCTAGTAAAGACCCCGGGCAGCTCTTTGGTTGTCACCAGTGATATCCAATTGGAGAAGTCTTCAAGTTTGGTTCATACAAAAGGGAATTGCCATCAGCAGTGTTCTTCAGATTTTTTTTTGTAATTAGTCTCTAGTCCTTCTTCCTCACATTGCCCTTCATGGCCTCTTTGCTTTGAGAATGATCATCGTAGAGCTGCACATTCGATGAATAAAACAGTGATACGTCTTTCAGTGAATTACTTAAAGTCCTGGGCAGCTGCTCTCTCTCTCAGCCACAGTGTTCAACATCTCAAGTTTCCACCGGTATTTGAAGATTATATGTCAACAGTGTCTGGAGAAGGATATGTGGTCTTGATTGGACGGCTGAATGAAGAGACTGCCTCCCCTGTTCCCATCAGTCTGGCAACAGTCCTCGTGAGGAGGGTGGAGCACTGCAACATCCAGCTCAATCACTTGATCTTCAGGAGGAGCCGCTCAAATAGCGCCACGGTTTGCTTTCTGCCAAGAAAGAAACCCTGTTAAGTGGTGGTGTTAGTGCAGCTTGTTCTGTGGTTCTTTCTCCACAAACCCAACTATGTCACTTCTCTTTGTCCACCAAGCCAAGTTAAATGAAATGGTCATATTGTTGTGAGTCCAACATTTTCTGCCATCCCGCGGCACGCCTTCAGACTTTCTTTCAACACCCGTCTACTTCTATCTACATCTATTTGCTTCTACCACAGTCATGTCACTGTGGGATGATATGCTACTTTTCCCTTTGTACACATGCATTTTCAGTGTATGTTATTACTTATGTGAGATCGTATTAATCACCAACAGCTGAAACATTCAACGATTGTGGTGAAGTTTTAATAAATCCACAGAATATGAATCTGTTTTGATCATCCCATCAATTTATTTATTGAGCAAAAATGCAAAATATTACTACATTCCAGCTTCTTAATTGTAAGACGTTGCTTCTGTCTTATGTAAAAATAAACTGTATCTATTGGCGTTTTGGGTTAGACAAAACAAGTCATTAAAAGATCACCTTGAGCTTCAGGACATTGTCATGGGCATGTAACAATTGTTTTTTACACTTCATAGACCAAACAATCAATTGATAAATGGACATTGAAAGCATCTCTGAGGATTCTTTTTTTTTTTTTTTGCAGTTGTTGGCTTTGTTTTATAGTTGTCAGTTGTGTAGAGAGAGAGGGGTATAACATGCAGCAAAGATTATCACTTGGAATTGACACAGGTACATTGCCGTTTTAGTGCTGTATGCGTAATGACCATCAGGGTTCCAGAATGCTCCTATCATGGAAATAATTGTCAGTTGCAGCCTTTAATTGATTGTAGCTGAAAAGGTCAAAGAATTTAATAGAGGATAAACAAACGGGAGAAGTGTGATCTTCCAGCAGGAGAGAATCACTTCATAATAAACACAGTAATTTAGAGAAGAAAAATCTGATAAATCTGTTAGCCTGGGACCCAGACACATTCTGGAAGCTCATTTAATTTGCTCTGCCAGAATACAGTCTGGACCCCCTCCATTGGAAAGTGGTTTCCCTCCGGCAGAAATCTTACCGGTCCAATCACAATTGATTATCTGATAATGGGCGAGGTTTATTCCATGACGCGGAGAGAAGCGACTTTTGTGAACGACCAATGCTGCCGCTGATGAACAAGCATTTGACTTAGAGTACACAATATCTTCATATTTCTCCCACAAAAACACTCGTTCACAGACTTTGTGGAATCAGCATCACAGACATCTACTCTCTGCTCTAGCCTGTTGGCATTTTCGCGTTGCTCAACAGACGTCACATGATTCGCTGCTCTCACTGGTTGTAGGTCTATCCAATTGCCCCCCGAGGCATTTTGGTCTTCGTGCATTGGTAACGCCTCTGGGAAATCGTAAAATGAACAGAGAGGTCCCAGACTAATACTCATTTGAGTATTTGTCTTTCTACGCCTGGCTATAAATCTATTATGATTTAATGTTTTCATATATAATGTTTAAACAATGAACCCCACACATTACTGTGGTATGCAACAAATTCCAGACATACTGTGTTTACTGTGTTGGTGTATAGAGCTGTTGTTGACTGGACGTGTTACATCACACCTGAGCAGTGACCAATTGTCACACTGCCTCACCGCATCGCCACAGTAAATAAGACATTTGCGTGCATGCTACTGACGATAACAACTTGTTCCCTGCACTGCAAAGACCTTTCGTGGAACATTTATGCTTTGCTGCACTGTCAATGTTTGAAAAGTTACGGATTGAAGATTCAAATTAAGACTGCTGGGTTTGTGTTTTGGGTGTATTAAAAAGGGTATTTGCATATTCAAATACAATACCTTGCCTGACCTTACTCTAATGACATGTCACAAAATTAAAGACCAACACTACACATTATTTGTATCTTGCCTAACAATTTGTCTTACAACATAATTTATTGCTAAACAATAAAAAGGGGGCAAAAAACGAAGACTGTCATCATGAACAGGAGACCGTGCAGAGATGCAGACTCCATTAGACTATTAACACTCCTTGGATGGGTTTGTCAGGCTGTCCAGGACAAACAGAAAACATGGCTATATACTATCGTACTCATGCAATTTCTATGGGTTAAATGTGAAATGCTGTTTTTGAATGATAATCATAGAATGCGCCTCTGTACCAGCTCAGGAATGCAGATGGTGTCTGTATCGGTGTCAAGCTTTGGAAAACAGGGGCGGACGCTGTTCTCATAGCTTGTAATTCTCCGAGAAATTAAATCAATGCGAAGGTCAGGATAAAGCATGGCCTTAATTTCTTAAGACATGTTTTCTATACATAGTTCACTCGATGCCATCATCGGCATCTTTCACCAAGTCGCTGTCCTCTCGGAGACGGTGTCAAATGCCACGTCTAGTGGGCTTTCTGTCCCACTGAAGATGCTGATCACATTGGATAGGCACTTGTGATGATCATTCTGGAAATAGCCATACCCCTGAGAAGCTTAACAGCTGTTTTCACAGCGGATCAAAAGCTCCCTGGAGGGCTTGTAAGTTCTCCTCAGGAGTGTAAAACGCGACAATTTAAGGGGACGCTGTAGCTTTAACTTGGGATGTTGCTCTGATATGAAGCAGCGACCTTGAGTTCATATCCATTTTGTTTTTTGCTGCTGCATGAGCATACTTTTAAATCACAGTGTGTACGCATGATGTTCAGTCGAAAATAAAGTATTTGTTTAGGCCTGTTTACATGTTTATTGAAGCCAGCCTTTTAATAGTAATTGTGCTAAAAAGGTAATTTATAA